>NC_053154.1:68930397-69087897 GCF_016835505.1 Polypterus senegalus | reverse complement strand
ATTAGCTTCCTATACTACTCCTCCTCCTCCTGCCAACTCCTAATGCAGCCCACAACAGCAGTGTCATCAACAAACTTTTGCACGTGGCAGGACTCCAAGTCGTATTGGAAGTCTGATGTACCTGTATATACACTGAACAGGACAGGAGAAAGTACAGTCCCTTGCGGTGCTCCTGTGTTGCTGACCACAATGTCAGACCTCCAGTTCCCGAGACGCACATACTGAGATCTGTCTGTAAGATAGTTCACGATCCATGCCACCAGGTGTGAATCTACTCCCATCTCTGTAAGCTTGTCCCTAAGGAGCAGAGGTTGGATGGTGTTGAAGGTGCTACAGAAGTCCAAAAACATAATTCTAACAGCACCACTGCCTCTTTACAAGTGGGAGAGGGATCGGTGTAGCATATATACTCAGCAAAAAAAGAAGCGTCCTCTGACTTTCAACTGTTTTTACTTTCAGTAAACTTAATGTGTAAATATTTGTACGAACACTAAAAGAGTCAACACCATAAGACATAAACTAAAATGTTTCACAATGTGTCACTGAATGAAGGGAGGCTCAAAATCAAAAGTACCAGTCAGTATCTGGTGTGGCCACCAGCTGCTTGAAGTACTGCAGTGCATCTCCTCCTCATGGACTGGACCAGATTTGTCAGTTCTTGTTGTGAGATGTTACCCCACTCTTCCACCAAGGCACCTGCAAGTTCCTGGACATTTCTGGAGGGAATGACCCTAGCCCTCACCCTGCGATCCAACAGGTCCCAGACGTGCTCAATGGGATTGAGATCCGGGCTCTTCCACTGCGAGGATGATCAGCTGTCCTTCCTGTCTCCCTGTAGCGCTATCTAAGGCGTCTCACAGTGCGGACATGGCAATTTATTGCCCTAGCCACATCAGCAGTCCTCATGCCTCCCTGCAGCATGCCTAATGCACTTTCACGCAGATGAGCGGGGACCCTGGGCATCTTTCTTTGGGTGTTTTTTACAGTCGGTAGACAAGTCTCTTTAGTGTCCTGAGTTTTTAGAACTGTGACCTTAAATGCCTACTTTCTGTAAGCTGTTAAGGTCTTAACGGCCATTCCACAGGTGCATGTTAATTAATTGATTATGGTTAATTGAACATGCATGGAAAACATTGTTTAAACCCTTTACAATGAAGATCTGTAAAGTTATTTGGATTTTTAAGACATTATTGTTGAAATACACAGTCCTGGAAAAGAACGTTTCTTTTTTTGCCGAGTATAGATGATGGCATCCTCCGCTCCCACCTTCTCCTGGTATGCGAACTGCAGAGGATCGAGGGCGTGGCGGACCTGTGGCCTCAGGTGGTGAAGCAGCAGCCGCTCCATGGTCTTCATCACATGTTTCGTCAGAGCAACAGGCCAGAAGTCGTTCAGCTCACTAGGACGTGGTACCTTTGGGACTGGGGTGATACAAGATGTTTTCCAAAGCCTTGGGACTCTCCCCTGTTCCAGGTTCAGGTTGAAGATTGCAGTTGCAATTGCAGACCATGGTTACTTGCTTCCGCCTATGATCAACTGTAATCAGGGTGATTAGTGAAGTATAAAAACAGCTGTTCCTGGAGCATTCCCTTGCATGGCAGTGCAACTGACAGCAAACACATTACTATGGGTGCCAAGCCACTTTCAAAAGACATCAGGGATAGAGTTGTGGACAGACATAAGGCAGGAGATGGATACAAAAAAAATCTCAAGGGCTTTATCAATCCCAAGAAGCACAGTAAAGTCCATAATAAAGAAGTGGCAAGTGTTTGGTACTACTAGGACCCTCCCTGGATCCGGCCATCCCTCCAAACTGGTACAAGATGCTACCAAGAGGCCAATGGCCACTTTGAAGGAGTTGCAGTATTGTATGTCAAAGAGTGGTCATTGTGTGCATGTGACTGCAATTTCACAAGTGCCTCAAAATTTTGGCTTGTTTGGGAGGGTCGCAAGGGAAAAGGCCACTTCTCAAGAAGGCCACATTAAGGTTTGTTTGAGCTTTGCCAGAATGCATCTTGACGATTGTGATACCAAATGGAAAAAGGTCTTATGGTTATATATAACTGCTCAAAAAATTGCCTTCAGTTGTCAATGGGAAAAAAAATCATGATGGATACAGTGGCTTGCAAAAGTATTCGGCCCCCTTGAACTTTTTCACATTTTGTCACATTACAGCCACAAACATGAATCAATTTCATTGGAATTCCACGTGAAAGACCAATACAAAGTGGTGTACACTTGAGAAGTGGAACGAAAATCATTCATGATTCCAAACATTTTTTACAAATAAATAACTGCAAAGTGGGGTGTGCGTAATTATTCAGCCCCGAGTCAATACTTTGTAGAACCACCTTTTGCTGCAATTACAGCTGCCAGTCTTTTAGGGTATGTCTCTACCAGCTTTGCACATCTAGAGACTGAAATCCTTGCCCATTCTTCTTTGCAAAACAGCTCCAGCTCAGTCAGATTAGATGGACAGCGTTTGTGAACAGCAGTTTTCAGATCTTGCCACAGATTCTCGATTGGATTTAGATCTGGACTTTGACTGGGCCATTCTAACACATGGATATGTTTTGTTTTAAACCATTCCATTGTTGCCCTTGCTTTATGTTTAGGGTCATTGTCCTGCTGGAAGGTGAACCTCCGCCCCAGTCTCAAGTCTTTTGCAGACTCCAAGAGGTTTTCTTCCAAGATTGCCCTGTATTTGGCTCCATCCATCTTCCCATCAACTCTGACCAACTTCCCTGTCCCTGCTGAAGAGAAGCACCCCCAGAGCATGATGCTGCCACCACCATATTTGACAGTGGGGATGGTGTGTTCAGAGTGATGTGCAGTGTTAGTTTTCTGCCACACATAGCGTTTTGCATTTTGGCTAAAAAGTTCCATTTTGGTCTCATCTGACCAGAGCACCTTCTTCCACATGTTTCCTGTGTCCCCCACATGGCTTGTGGCAAACTGCAAACGGGACTTCTTATGGTTTTCTGTTAACATTGGCTTTCCTCTTGCCACTCTTCCATAAAGGCCAACTTTGTGCAGTGCACGACTAATAGTTGTCCTATGGACAGATTCCCCCACCTGAGCTGTAGATCTCTGCAGCTCGTCCAGAGTCACCATGGGCCTCTTCGCTGCATTTCTGATCAGCGCTCTCCTTGTTCGGCATGCGAGTTTAGGTGGATGGCCTTGTCTTGGTAGGTTTACAGTTGTGCCATACTCCTTCCATTTATGAGTGATCGCTTGAACAGTGCTCTGTGGGATGTTCAAGGCTTTGGAAATCTTTTTGTAGCCTAAGCCTGCTTTAAATTTCTCAATAACTTTATCCCTGACCTGTCTGGTGTGTTCTTTGGACTTCATGGTGTTGTTGCTCCCAATATTCTCTCAACCTCTGAGGCCGTCACAGAGCAGCTGTATTTGTACTGACATTAGATTACACACAGGTACACTCTATTTAGTCATTAGTACTCATAAGGCAATGTCTATGGGCAACTGACTGCACTCAGACCAAAGGGGGCTGAATAATTACGCACACCCCACTTTTGCATGAAATTGATTCATGTTTGTGGCTGTAATCTGACAAAATGTGGAAAAGTTCAAGGGGGCCGAATACTTTTGCAAGCCACTGTATCTATACGGATATGGACTAGGTAATGTGTTAGGCATGAAACAATGCCACATGGTCTTGTATGCATGCCTTATAAACGTCGGGGCATGCTTCTAATGAGACGACAGATGGTGTCCTAAGGGATCTCCTCCCAGATCTGGAGCAGGGCATCAATTTTTGCCATTTCTGCAGCAGTGGGAGGATAGGGCAGTAGGCTGTTTGCTGCTTGTGCGTATCGACACATTTACAACACAAAAGATGGTGACAGAGAGGTACACTGAACTTATCTCAAGATCTCAAGATGCCGGCCTGCTTATGATTCCAAGGATTAATAAAAATAACAGTGGAAGGTCTAGCTTGTAGTTACAGGGCCTCTAAACTGTGGAATGGTCTGCCTGCTGCTATAAGAGGTGCCCCTTCGGTTTCAGCATTTAACTCCTGGCTGAAGATTTACTATTTCAGTTTAGCATATCCTGACTAGAGCTGCTGATTCACTGTACAGACTGCATCTCTGTTGTTAGTCATTAGCACTAAAACATCTATCTATCTATATATATAATTCACTAAGGCAAGACACCCATGGAAAGCAGGCCGGAAGGGGCGTGGATTCACTAAGCCGCCGACAAGTAAGATACCTATGGCACACGCAGGGAGGAGTAATGCCCACCAACTCCAAGACCATTGGATACGACGACAACTCGCAGAACCATGCCCACCAACTTGGAAGCGACGACACAAAGAACGGCGTCATTTATATTCGTCTGTCGTAGAGGCCTCATGTACCTCCGAGCCACCTTGACTGTTCATAGAGGCATGTTTCTCGCGGAGGTGAGTCGCCATATGCAGCGTGTAAGACAGTTTGCGAGGGGTATCCCATGGGATCCTTAAAACAATCCTTTACAACTGAGGTTAATACACAATGAAGGAAGCAGTCTTTAAAAACCGAGTTTTCGGTTACAATGCACGACCGCGTGCACCATAGGGAACTGATTTACACACTACATACAGCAATTCGGATCCGCGACAAACATGCGTCTTCTTCACTCACGTAAAATTATATGTTGCTCTCTCCAGAGTTCCATCTTTTCATTCACTTTCTGTTGTATTCTCAAACCCTCCCTTTTTAGACAACTGTGTCTGTCCAGAAGTGTTCAACTATCAATAAATAATTATGCGGCGTTTGTTATGCCGCGGGTTCACTATTGTGTTTTATTTTGCTCTCTCCAGAGTTCCATCTTTTCATTTGCTTACTGTTGTATTCTCACACCAACCCGTTTTAGACAACCGTGTCTTTCCAGAAGTGTTTAGCATTCAATAAATAATTATGCATGACATTGAGCGTGCGTCTACCCAGCGTGGGTAAGCCGTTGAACCCCATTCGGGCTGCAAACCATGGAATTCTACTAAGTGCGACTCATACGCTCCCACTGGTTGCGTCCCAACCCTTTGTACAAACCCCCCTCCCACCTCGCTACTACCGTGGGCGGGTGTCTTGGTGGATTATATATAGAAAAGCAGCCAAAACCGCACAGAGCAATGAAAAGTCTACGTCAGAAACAGGTACATCTGGACTGTGTAAAGATGACGACTCAACTGACGAGTTGGAGGTGGGCACATGAGCGGGCACTGCATACTGAATGAGAAATCAGCAGACTAGCACGACAGACGGAGCTGAATGGACGTCCTTCTCCTCTCCCCCCCGTTCCAGACTCCGCCCCGTGCACCCCGATCCCTCTGTCTGGCAGGAGAAGCGCGAGGACGGTCCACCAGTTTTCAGTCACGGACGATTGTGTGTTGGTTCGTTCCGTGCATGGTTACGTTTCTTTTCTTGCCGGTTTATCACATTACCGATTTTTCAAAGGTTAATTTTCTCCCTGTGCTTAAAAATCATTAAAAAACCGGCCTGATTATGCGGCATATGGTACGCCGCGGGTTGGCTAGTGATAGTTATAATTTGATACTAACCCTCACCTATTCGGTTTCTCTTTTCGGTACTCAAATGTGGCACTTGGTGCCACAGCCCACCTGCCAAGTTGTTTTGCCTGCCTAAGGTAAAGTCATCCCTGATGGAGGATCGCAGGAATCATGAGAAAGAGGGGTCCTTTCATCGAATTAGCACTATTTCAGCTGTGGAATGGCCAAATGGGGGAGGCAGCTTGATGGATGAGGTCTCCAGGACTCTAAACTTCCACAATACCTCCCCTCCCACCATCTGACCCCATTTTCAGATAATCCAAATCATATTATGGGATTTCATCTATTGTTAAATTCTACTCTGTACTTCTAAAATTTTTATTTTTATACTGTATTGAGGATTTGTTCTGTTCTGTGTAGTGTAGTGTATTGTATTGACCCCCTTCTTTTTGACACCCACTGCACACCCAACCTACCTGGAAATTGCCTTTCCTAAGGTTTCTTCCTTTTTTTCCCTAGAAGGGTTTTTTTTGGGGGGGGAAGTTTTCCTTGTCTTCTTAGAGTCAAAGCTGGGGGGCTTTCAAGAGGCAGGGCCTGTTAAAGCCCATTGCAGCACTTCTTGTATGATTTTGGGCTATACAAAAAATAAATTGTATTGTATTATGCAAACAGATTTAAGGTGGGCTGTGTTTAACACTAGAATTACCACAGACTACGAGAGATCTGGCCCACCTTAAATCCTCTCTCACCTCTCCATCAGCGTTTTTTGTCCTGTAAATGTGTCGATAAGCAGCCTGCTATCCCATCCCACCCGCCCACCGACGCAGTTAAAATTGCAAAGTTTCTCAGTATTTATCTTCGAGTTAAGTGCTGGAGCTTTACAGGGTAAAAAAGTACATCGTCATTTGGAATAAATACATTTTATGTGTGTTCAGTGTCATCAACAATCTCTGTAAAAACGTTAACACAGAAACGTTTTTCATGATTAAGTAATAATGGACAAAATGTAGACATGAAATGCATAATGTGTGACGCCTGAAATACAAATATGAAATAAACACTTTCACAAAAGGTACAAGTATAACAAAACAAGTGCACTTTTATTCAAGAATTTAACCGAAGAACAAAAAAAGCAGGTTACGGTAGGCAGTTGATACAACAGCTTGCATGATGCAATGCTAAGAACTGCTGCCTTCCAATCAAGAGGTGGCGGTTTCGATATCAGCGGTTTCCCAAATTTACCATTTTGAGTAGTGAGCTGCTCTTATTGTTTATATCATACAATAAAAACATATATTTGATTTGCACCTGTAAATTTATAGTAATTATCAAAGTTTTTTTTTTTTCAGTTTTATTCTCTCACTCACGTTCAAGCTTCCACAATACCTCCCCTCCCACCATCTGACCCCATTTTCAGATAAAGACTTGGTACAAACTTGTTTTGTTATACCCCCTCTTTATTTGAAAACCGTGTCAGATCTTGTGCGCGTGTGAGACTGGGAAAACTGTGGACATGGATGTGAATGTTGTGCGTGACTGAGAATGACTGTGGATGTCCATGTTTCCATGTGTAGACTTACATTGTGACAACGCAACATATAACTGCCCGTGAGTGAATATACAGTCATGGCCGAAATTATTGGCACCCCTGGAATTTTCCCAGAAAATGCACCATTTCTCCCAGAAAATTGCTGCAATTACAAATGTTTTGGTATACACGTTTATTTCCTTTATGTGCATTGGGACAACACAAAAAAAACAGAGAAAAAAAAGCCAAATCTGACATGTCACACAGAACTCAAAAACCAGGCTGGACAAAATTATTGGCACCCTCAACTTAATATTTGGTTGCACGCCCTTTGGAAAAAATAACTGAAATCAAGCGCTTCCTATAACCATCAACAAGCTTGTTACAACTCTCAACTGGAATTTCTGACCACTCTTCTTTTAAAAACTGCTCAAGGTCTCTCAGATTTGAAGGGCGCCTTCTCCCAACAGCAATTTTGAGATCTCTCCATTAGTGTTCAATCAGATTTAGATCCGGACTCATTGTTGGCCACTTCAGAACTCTCCAGTGCTTTGTCTTCAACCATTTCTGGGTGTTTTTAGAAGTATGTTTGGGGTCATTGTCCTGCTGGAACACCCATGACCTCTGACGCAGACCCAGCTTTCTGACACTGGGCCATACATCAAGCCCCAATATCTTTTGGTAGTCTTCAGATTTCATGATGCCTTGCACACAGTCAAGGAATCCAGTGCCAGAGACAGCAAAACATCTTAGAACCGCCACCATGTTTGACTGTAGGTACTGTGTTCTTTTCTTCATAGGCCTCCTTCCATTTTCTGTAAACAGTAGAATGATGAGCTTTACCTAAAAGCTCTACCTTGGTCTCATCTGTCCACAAGACGTTCGCCCAGGAGGATTTTGGCTTCCTCAAGTACATTTTGGCAAACTCCAGTCTGGCTTTTTTATGTTTCTGTGTCAGCAGTGGGGTCCTCTTGGCTCTCCTGCCATAGCGTTTCATTTCATTCAGATGTCAACGGATAGTTCAAGCTTGCACCCTGAGTCTGCAGAACAGCTTGAATATGTTTTGAAGTTGTTTGGGGCCGTTTATCCACCATTCGGAATACTTCGTTGCAATCTTTTATAAATTTTTCTCTTCCGTCCACGTCCAGGGAGATTATCTACAGTGCCATGTGTTGTGAACTTCTTGATTATGTTGCACACAGTGGACAAAGGAACATGAAGATCTCTGGAGATGGACTTGTAGCTTTGAGATTGTTGATATTTTTCCACAATTTTTGTTCTCAAGTCCTCAGACAATTCTCTGCTCTTCTTTCTGTTCTCCATTCTTAGTGTGGCACACTAAGACACACAACAGAAAAGTTGAGTCAACTTTTCTCCATTTTAACTGGGTTCAGGTGTGATTGCTATATTGCCAGCACCTGTTTCTTGTCACAGGCGAGTTCAAATGAGCATCATATGCTTGAAATAAAACGATTTACCCACAATTTTGAAAAGGTGCCAATAATTTTGTCCAGCCCATTTTTGGAGTTGTGTGTGACATGATGTCAGATTTGGCTTTTTTCCCTCTGTTTTTTTGTGTTGTGCCAATGCACATAAAGGAAATAAACATATGTATACCAAAACATTTGTAATTGCAACAATTTTCTGAGATAAATGGTGCATTTTCTGGGAAAATTCCAGGGGTGCCGATAATTTCGGCCATGATAAATAAATACAGACTTTTTCGAATGTTTGTCACTGTGATTTGTTAATTGTCATAGCAAAAGCTATTCTAACGGGAAACTGTATAAAAGTTTTAATACGATTGGCATATCAAGATCTTCTTTAGTGTCTAATGTTATCCGCAGAAGATGTACTACATTACCTTTCTTGTCGCCTGTTAAAATTTTACATATTGTTCAAGCAACTTTGAATACAACTACAGCCCACCACTCAGACAAAATTTACGCAATAACATTATGATATATTCTTCTTTCAACAGTAATTCGGACAGTGTCAACGGTTGTAGATATTCTACAGGATATTTTAAGTTGATGTTTTCATGTTTCGCACCATCATCAACTGTTTCAGCATAGTCAATTGATACGCATTTAACCAATTTGCCGTGTAATCGATCAACAATTTTCGCGTTAATTCGTTTGACTTCATCGTTTCTCGGTGCTAGGATTGCCCGTGTACTCATTTCTTCTGTTGAAAACCCTTCAGGATGCAATTCTTCAATAAGATTTGGACACAATAAGTCTTCTTTGATTGGAACTTAAAAGTGAGGAAAAAAGCAAAAATTTATAAGAGCCGAGACCACAGGAACTGTTTCTGATTAAAGCATTCACACGACTGAGAGGTGAGAGGACCGTGGGCGTGGTTGAAAAATGTTTGAGAGGAGGACAGGACTTGGGGAAAAAATCTCTTGGCAATAGTCTCGTTTCATGGGACCTGAAAAAAAATCTCTTGGCAATAGTCTCATCTCAATATGTTCTTTTATAATAGATTTATTTTCCATGTAATATTATATAAATGTTGTATAAAAATCTATACTTTGTTTAAAATATCGACAAGTAGTTCATTTAAAAAAATACATTTCTGCAAATTTTATACAAATCTGTTTATTTGGTGAAAAGTTAAAATTTCATAAATTTTGTGTTTAATTTCAAATTTAATTTTTTTACAGTCCAACTTATCGATTAATTAACAAAATAATAAACAGATCAATTATCAAAATAATCGTTAGTTGCTGCCCTAAAATGTTGTAATTACATTAATGAGATAACATTCTGAAATGAACAGTACTACACATCTCTGCCAAGACTGACTGCATTTACATGCACACACAACACCGGGATATTTTTAGGAATCAGACTCTGTCAGAAACATGGATTCTTAAAAACCTTTCTTTAAATGCATGGGTCCACTTACGGAAATCTCTTTTATCTTTAAAAGAAAAAAAAAAAGTTAAATACGATCAAATGCCATGAGTCAGAAAACAAGCATGAAGCAACTGGGTTAGTTGCAGTGTACATGTGATAGGAACAAGATAGTTGTCAAGTTTAACTACTCCTCAAGCAGCCTTGCTTTGGCCTTGTGTTTCTGTTTTGCTCAGCTGGACATGTGATTACCTGTTAATGTCAGTGTGCCAGCAATTAACCATGTGGCACAATGCATGTCTCTTGATTTAAATAGACACAACACAGGGAAAAAGTACACTGTCATGTAAACTTCATTAAAAAAATGAATGCATACTGCAATCCTTAAGCCACTGTTATTGTACATGCTATTCACTTCTAGCATATGAAAATCCCTACACGGAAAGAACAAACAATAAGAAGCATATATTAGTAGAATCTTATCTTATGCGTAATTGTCTCTCTGCATCTCATTTCCCAATTACACAGATAATAATACAGATGAGTTGATTCTTGCCATTCAAGTCAGAGACTGGACAATATAAGTAAAAAAAAAAAATCTCTCATCAAAGCACATATTGTATTATACAGTGGCATGCAAATGTTGGGGCACACTAGCTTAAAATGTCTGTTACTGTGAATTGTTAAGTGATCAGGAGATTAACTAATAACCAAAAGGAATAAAGTTGAAGACAGCATCTATACTAATAAAAGGCAAAGCCCTCACTGACTCACTGATCACTAATTCTCCAACTTCTCGTCTAGGTAGAAGGCTGAAATTGGCAGGCTCATTCCTTACAGGTTACTTACATAAGTTAAGCAGGTTTCATTTCGAAATTCTACACGTAACAGTCATAACTGAATCCTACTTATGTACATATATACGTCCATAGCCTGCAGCTCGGTCACCTTGTGAGGCGGCGTTGTATCCCCCATCCCCACGCCTCCCACGTAGTTGGCTGCCTGCCTATATTGTGTCCCCCATCCCCACGCCTCCCATGTAATTGGCTGCCTGCCCATATAAGGCCGTTCATCGCTCTGCTCTCTTCATTCCCTTCCTTGTTTCACCACGGTATTCATGTCTCCCTGCTGATAACTGCAGCCTTTTTATTTAATCCACGGCTTCTCCATTGTTTTATTGTTCGTTTATTACGATTATAGTTATTGTGTATTGTTCAGGTACCCATTTCCTTTACCGTTCCAACCACACCCCCATTAACATGTCTATTGAGGTGATCACCATTGATCAAAGAACTGTCACTTACCGAGTGGTTTCCATGCCCGGAGATGCCGCCTGCCTTTTCCATTCTCTGTGTTACATATTGCAAGGCCATATCAGGCTCACTCTTCATATCCGGAGGAACATTGTATCTTATGTATTGAATGGCTGGGACAGGTTCAAGGTGTGGACTGATGACGGTACAAGAGATAACTATACTACATAGGAGCACTATAAGAGTGAAATGCTTAAGCACTTCACCTATGATTCTGCATGTGAGTTGATGGCTGCCACTGAATTGTTCGGTTGTCGCTTTCAACTGTACCGAAATAGCCAAATATTTTACACCTTTGGAGAACCGCCAAGGCCTCTTAAAACATCTTAGATTCACAGGTGACTATTTGAGTAGTGGACACTTTGATGTTTATGAATGTTTCAACTCTCAAAAGCTGGATGCCAAGTTATCGATGAAACCGGTTGTATGCTTACAACGCTTGACAGATGCCGAATGTCACTTTAACACAACAAGTCCTGCAAATACGGAATTGAAACAAACCATGAAACTCAAACCGATTATGACAGCAGCAATCCAAGCTGTGAGAAAACAGAAAAAAGGAGGCATGTCAGATGTTGTGGTACATTTTCTGATGCAGCTAGACTGAAACAACTTTGTGATGCTGCCGCCAAATACTCACAGGCAGATCCACAAGTTAATAGAGACGCTGCCGCTAAATACTCGCAGGCAGATCCACAAGTTCATAGACACGTTGACGCTAAATATTCCCAGGCAAATCCACAAGTTAATACTGGGAAATCCTGTTAAACATCTTAGATTGAGTACCGATTTGGGTAGTGAACACTTCGATGAATGAAACCGGTTATCTTTACAACGGTTGACAAACACGGAATGTAACTTGAACACAACACGTCCTCCAAATACGAACCTGATTGAAAGAAATAATGATAATCAAATCCTTGATGACAGCAACACTCATAACAGTGACAAAACAATTACATTGACAATCATGTCACGTTATTTTTAAAATGTTTCCTTTTCTTTTTCATAACTTCTTTAACACACTACTTCTCCTCTGAGAAGCGCGGGTATTTTGCTAGTATTTAATATTTTAAGCAAGATTACATTTTTTATATCCATCATTCACAGGAACAAAATACCAAAAATGAAAAGTGCCTGAAGCAAAACTTTGGGCAACCGACATGGTCAGTTCTTAGTAACGCCCCATTTGGCAAGTATCACAGCTTATAAACATGTTTTGTACTCAGCTAAGAGTCTTTCAATTCTTATTTTAGGGATTTTCGTCAACTCGTCCTTGCAAAAGGCATCTGATTCTACACGTTTATTGGGCCGCCTTGCATGCACTACTCTTGAGCTCTATCCACAAATTTTCAATTATTTTCAGGTCGGAGGACTATGAGGGCCATGGCAAAACCATCAGCCTGCATCTCTTGAGGTATATATACAGATTTTGAGGTGTGCTTCAGATCATTATCTTGTTGTAGGATCCATCCTCTTTTTAACTTAAGCAGTTCTACAGATGATGTGATGTTTGCTTCCAGAATTTTCTGGTATTAATTTCAATCCATTCTTCCCTCTACCAAAGACATGTTCACTGTGCCACTGGTTTCAACACAAGTCCAAGGCATGATTAATCCACCTCCATGCTTAATAGTTGGGAGAGGTGTTAGTTTCCTGAATTCTGCGCCCTTTTTTCTCCAAACATACGGTTGGACATTGTGACCAAAATGTTCTATTTTGACTTCACTGGTCCACCGAACTCCTTTGTAAAATGCATCAGATTTGTTTAGATGTTCATCTGCAAACTTCAGGATTCAGGAAAGGTTTTCTCCTGCTGACTTTACCATGAAGGTTATATTTGTTCAGGTATGCTGCACAGTAGAATAGTATGCCACAATTCCAGAGTCTGCGGAATCTTTTGCAATCAAACAGGGGTTTTTGTTTGCCTTTCTAGCAATCCAATCAGCAGTTCTTTCAGAATGTTTTCTTGGTCATCCAGACCTCAACTTGACCTCCACCATTCCTTTAAATTGCTATTACCTAATATTATGAACTGAGGAAACAGCTACCTGAAAACATTTTGCTATTTTCTTGGTTGCTTCCCCTACTTTGTAAGCATCATTTATTGTATTTTTCAATGTGCTGTACAGCTACTTAGAGGAGCCCATGGCTGCAGATTGTTGGGACAAGGTGTTAGGAGTCAGAGAATTTATACAGTGTGGACCACCAGGGGTCGCACCAGCTGCCCCAACCCGACAAATGCAATCACCTGCTTTTATTTTTTTTTCTTCTGCCCATTGGAAACACCTTCCCCTGTTTCTCACATGCACAGCACAGTCACAACCACAACCAAAAACACATTTCCCTTCTTTTTTTCCTTCTCTGCGGGAGTCCTAGGCACCATTGCAACCCAGGGCGACCTAACGCACCGGGGAAGGTGATGCTCTGGATACTCTCCTTCCCCTGGTCTTTCCAGGATAGAGCGCCTCGGCCAGGTACACCACAACAGCTTTGCCATTAGCACCACCTGGGGTTTCCTAATGATGACTGTGAACAAGCCATAGTCCTAATAGGCTAATTAAGGTCTTAAATTTTGGTAAACGTTATCAAAGACATCAAATATGTTGGACATGCATGGTAGTCCATTCCTTTTATTCACTGTATGATTGTATTAAACAAAAACAATACACTAATCTGACATAAAAATGACACATTTCATTTCAGAATTGTAATTTTCTGCCTTTTCGTGATCACTTCATTTTCTGCTCACTTAACTATTCACAGTAACTCAAAGTTTGCATGCAATTGTATAGACATACAGTATGTTGCATTATATTGTACATATTGTGAGAGGTTTCCTATCAGATCCAGAGAACACCTGTAAAGATACCCCCACAAACCTCCAAAGGAATATAGCATGGAAGAAACAAGCAGCATCTTTCAATGAGCACTTTAAGAACTGGCAGCCAAGCAGCACAAACTGAGAAAAAAGTAATCTCAGGAGCTGCCCTGTGCATGGAGAGGTACAGGAGATGTAAATGCTATCCAGCTGAACTTCGATAGGAAGTAATGAAAAGAGCAGCTGCTTTAATGAATTCAGACCTTTTTATTTTTTGTCATTTAATTAAAATGAACACTTCTTGTCCAAATTAGAATAAGTGATTGTGTTTAGTATAGTAGCTCACATTTGTAACTAAGGCAAAAAAAGAAACAAAGAAAAATGTGCCCATATTGCCTAAAAAAATAATTATGACAAGCATTTTGTTTTTTTATGCTAACTTTTAATAGTTATAAAAAATCTAGTAAAAATTGGAGGGCATTTTATTTATGTTAGTATATGGTATGGTCATTGAACAATAAATCTACCAAATTTAATGTTCTTAATAAAAAACAAACAGTAAAATCTGCAGACTGCAGATTAATTTTAAAAATGCCAAGATTAACACTAATATAGAACATAAGGCTTCTACATGGCCAGTTATGCAGTAGCTTAGTGTAAATACATTTTAACAGCATAAAAAAAAGAAAAGAAAAATCAGAATCTGTACTAGAGTTGGTGAGATCTAATGTCAAAAAAATTATTGATTGGCATTGGCCCTCACAAAAACCTGATTGGAACATCCTTAACAATAACCAGGATACACACCAATTTTAAGGATATATTGTGATATCAGAATATAAGCAGTTTCAGCACATGTATCACATAATATCTGAGGTTCTGCTGTTTGTTTACACAGACTAAGTAACGATCAGTACAAAATCCCAGACAAAAACAGGACACCATCAAGAAAAAGATAACTTTTGGTCACCCTTTATCTATTCATCTATGTATTACTTTTTGAAAATGACATCAGTAGATCAACTGACAGTACTGTGAAAAAAGTCAAAAACAAATTTACTCACATCTTTGTGATCCCCCTTTAATTCAAACATGCTACGAGTTCAACTGAAGTGCTTTTTAACCTTTAAACCGCCACATACTTGGGGGTTAATGCACCCCTGGACGCCAGATACTTTTTAGCTGCACTTTTTAAGTAAACATCACAATTCGCAAAGAAAATGTGAAATTCTAATGGAATACATCTTTTTTTCATGCAAAGAGCATCACAATTGCTGCAACACTGATCATTTTACACATTGCAAAATAACTTTAAAAACTATTAAAAAAAAAAAAACTACTGCAAAAATCTATTATTATATGTCCAATGTGCAACTAACGCCACTAGTGAAATTCAATAAATCACTGAGCCAACTGCGCTTGAACTGGCTGCACGCAAACACACAGGTAAACGCTGATGATTGCAGGCTCATCTAGTGCAGCGGCTGAATCCCTGAGACAGTGGTGCTACAGTTCTGCCGGGGCCTCTAGCCGGATGCAGCGTTCAACGAATGTACTTTTTTGAATATACTCGGCTCTGGCGTGCTGGCAAATTGCACTGGGAACCGACTATAGCTGGGGCCGGCGGTTTAAGGGTTAAAGAGGAAAGAGAGAATGCCATCTGAAACGGAATGGGACTGGAGGTGGGCATGCAAGAAAAGAGGTGGGAGCAGACATACAATTTTGTCAGGACCCGGTGAGAGGATGGCAAGGAAGGCACTGTAGACTCCATGTGGAACAAACCCCCTAAATCACCACCTCTCCTTCAACATGCTTTAGATTTCAAACTTTAGCTTGCTGGAAGGCAGTGAGGCACACACATTTGCAGCACAACAGGTGACCATATGTATGTGCAGCACACTTGGAAGGTGTGCAATTATGTGCTGGGGCTATAGGGTTATGATTTATTTGCTTCAGTACAGTTTCAATACTGGTATTGACACAGGAAATCCGGAATCGATACAAAATACAAATTTGTGTATTGTTATTAAAAATTAGTTAAATGGACAGCATTTTGTGTGTTAAATACACCACTTTTTTTTTTAAACTGCCAGTTTTCATCTAGCCATTGAGCTATCTACCTATATATATATAAAATTCTTTTCACGTTTGATACATATGGCCACGTGAAACAGAAATTACGTATGACCACAGAACATATTATAATACAGGATCTAATCACTTCATTTGTGGACGCCATTTTCATGTCATCTTTACGAATTGTTATTATTTGTGTGAGAGTTATTTTACTGATATTGAAAAGAAGTTAACACAAACACGCCGATCTATATAGAAGTGCGACCCGCGTCGCCCTCTCCCAGCCCTCCTCTCTGGACTGAGGGGACTGGGCGGTCTCATGGTCTGGAATCCCTACAGATTTTTTTTTTTTTCTCCAGCCGTCTGGAGTTTTTTGTTTTTCTGTCCCCTGGCCATTGAACCTTACTCTTATTCGATGTTAATATTGATTTATTTTGTTTTATAATTGTATCTTTCATTTTTCTATTCTTTAATATGTAAAGCACTTTGAGCTACTGTTTGTATGAAAATGTGCTATATAAATAAATGTTGTTGTTGCAGCGCTCAGCCGTCCACCGCCAGGCACATTCTGACAGAGAGGTTTTATTTATTCGTCCGTGTGACTGTCGCGGAAACTGCCACATTATAACTTTTTTTTAATTGGCAGTACTTGATAGTAGAAGAGATGAGGAAAACAGCTTTGTGTCTTTCTACTTTTTAACTGCGCCAAGCTGTAAACAATGTGAAGACTACACCACCTTCAGCGGCGAGGGGTCGTGAGAACAAAGTGGATGCTCGGAGGCATGGAATGTCGGGCTGCTCCGCCGGGTCGAGCTTCGAAGTTTCGGGCAGCGTCCTCTCTTTTCGCATTGTTTGTGACACTTCGAGTGCCCCGTCAGCTCCTGGGAGAGTGGAAATCTTTGCAAATGAGTGTGATCGGCTGCATGACTACTTACAGTCCCTTAAGGCGAGTTCAGGTCACTAAAACCCCCGCAACATTCAAGGTTGCTTTTGTGATGAATTCTTTTAAGAAGATGGAGGGTTTACATCTAAGAAGATGTACCCACCTCTTCATGTTAGGTTTTGGACTTGGGAATTGTTTGGACCTTCTGCCCGTTAAGCATGAAAGGGCAGCGTCCACATTTCTCAGAATAATTTTTCTATTAAGTCACAGGCACGTAGTGCAAGGTTGTCAGGCAGAAATTTGCAGGGTCACATAGAAAATGTAATTTCTATACCACAGTGGTCATGTACCGCCTTTCACAAGGGATCTGCTACCGAGAGATGATCCAAATACATTTAAGCGGCTGTTAGTGCTACTTACCTGTTTTGTTATAGTGCCTTTAAAATGTACTTTACCCGAAACACTGTAAACTGTAAACATAAATGTATATAGATTCAATTCCCAACAAGAGTAAAACTGGAAAACATAGATTTCTAATGTATTTCAGGTCATTTTGAAAATGATCACCATGGAGGAAAAATTAAAATCCCAGCAATATGTATTAATCATTTTTGGACTGCAAAAGTGCTTAACTAAAGTTGGCGAGTATCTATACTTCCATAACAATCACTCCAAAGAAGATACTATTCTGAGAATGACCAGTATTCTGATTACAAGCCTTAAACAGTGTTTTGAATACAGACAAACAGCTAGTTATTTTTTTAAGCATGTGTACATTTTTCACAGGGTGTTTTGCTCACCACCTATTACAAAAATATGCACCAACAGCAGATCAAACAAATGTAATACAATAGGGTTTAACTTCTTTTTAAATACATACTATCTACTTTGTAATTTAAAAAATGATCAGCATGGACACCAAATAAAATGATTAACATCAAGATTAAAAGTTACTTTAAAAGTAACCATGCTGAAAGGAACTGTAAAAGCCTTTATGTCCTATTTTTCTTCAATCAAAGTACAATGAAAAGCAAAGTATATCATGAAGGAGTAACCTTTACCATCAAAAATTGTATGTGCATGGTTAATACTGTAAAAATTTTGCATATAATTCTAGTTCTTAATGCTGCCAAAAAAAAAATCTGATCGGATCAACACATCCACTTTAAGCTTTATAACTCTGTTCCACTACTGTTTACACACGTGGAAGCACACGAGGAAAACGAAAATGACAGCAAAGAGCTACAATATAAATTCACTCATAGCAACTGGATGCTGACCAAATGTGTAACATTAAATAACCCCACAGTATGTGAATATAGCATTCTATTATCATGAATACTCATTGTTAAAGTGTAACGCCAAGATTGCCAGTTTACACTATTTTCACAATCATTGCTTCTAAGAGTTACCCGCACAAAATAATTTTAAACTGACAAAAATACTGCGCGGCGGGCAATCAAACAATTTAAAATTAACGATTTTTTGGTAAACTGGGTCTTACATGAATTATAGTAGTCCATCAGGCACCCACGAATAACATACACCTAAAAGCAAAATCCAAAATCTTCATTCATAGTTTAAAACAGGTGGAAAGCATCTGTGTTATTAAATATTATTGTTATTAAGAACCACCGCTGGTTAGGAAGTACAACAGATAACCGT
Organism: Polypterus senegalus; assembly: GCF_016835505.1. Lineage (NCBI taxonomy): Eukaryota > Metazoa > Chordata > Cladistia > Polypteriformes > Polypteridae > Polypterus > Polypterus senegalus. The sequence continues at coordinate 69,069,238 of NC_053154.1, read as the reverse complement.
TTAAAACATACCAAAGTGGGCATTTTTTACATTTAATATCAGCCAGCATTGTTTTATGCTTTTTGCTTAGACTATAAGACTGCTGATTCAATTTCGTATACCTCAAACATCAGTGCCTCTGACGTCAGGTCATTGATAATTAAACGCGTGTAATTTCCAGGTAAAAATTTAAACCCCTTGGATACATTTGAAACAATTTTACATCAAAACGTGCTTTAAGTTGTTTGATCCTTTATACTAGCCCACTGATAATCGCACGCGTTTTGCGGATATATGGCCATTACCACAGCATCACACTGGAAAGGGGTAAACATGACTTAGACATGAGATCAACCAGTAGCAATAACCTGTACGAAGCAACCGCAACAGATTTTCATTGACTGGGGTTCACCACTTTTTACTAGAAGTCTTTAATAAAAGGGGTGGGAAAAAAGTAGTCCCCCCGGACCTCCGAAACCTTTACGCACGACCAACATGGCCGCCGCGCCGCATTACTCTCGCTGGCTACCGCTGTATTAAAATAACAAAAATATAATTTCTGCTTTCCTCGGCTACTCGAGACTATATTTGTACTTATATTTGCACGCGAACATAGTACTGAGATAAAATAAACATAAAGCATCAGCTGCTTTAATTGCAATGTTGCAGCCTTTGCACAAGACTTGAGGTATCCTGCAGCCGAACGCTCCAAGCACAGCTTTTATTGTGATGTTTCTACCCTAGTGGAGGGCTCGATTACCTGCCGGTGTGTGACTATTTAAATAGCTTTGCTACCCAATGTTTTTTTCATAAAACCCATACTTAGTATAAACCACTTCAACTTACCTTTATGCCACAGCAAACCGTTAAATTCAAAAAAGCAAACGTTGCGAAACCCCACCGCCTGCCCTGCCGTTTTTTTTTTCGTCGTTTGCAGAGAACTGGTGGAAGCATACATGAACGTCACTTCCTGAAGCCGGAAAACGGTTTCTGATTGGATAATAAGGCCAGTAATTGGGCGGAGATGCGTTACGTCATCAATAAAGGGACGCCCTGCCAGGTTGGTTGCAATTTTCTTTGTTGTTATTTTTGCAATTAATATTCAGTCACAGAAAGTATTAAATGATTGACAAATAGACAAGCAAACACATTCAGATATAAGTAATATATGGTTGTATTGATTCTTAGCATTATGTAGATTATTTTTTTAAAAATATAAAGGCCTAAACAACCATACCTCTTGACATTTTACGCCATTTTGCTCAAATGTTCTGTAAACCTATAATAATACTTTTAATTAGTTCAAAACTATTATTATTATTATTATTTACATTACCACTAACTTTTTATTAACTTTTTAAGTTAGATTACTTGGAAATAGTAATTTGAAACTATAACTAACTATAGTTATGGCACCAAGTGAATGGTGGCCATTTCATGAGTTTTGCATGGTTTTAAACATATACTTTGATACTGATATTTATATTTTTAGAAGAACATAATTATCTGAAAGTGTTGAGATTTTATATAGTCTCATATGTCACTGATTTCTGAAAGGCCCATTTTCAAATGAAAACTGGTACAAAATGTCATAATACCAGTTGTAAATTTTAGTTTAGAATTTCATTTTGTTACACATTTGAAAATAGTAGATGCTTAGTATTAACATAATATGTATGAAATCTTTAGGCTACAGAGACTTATAAATATTCAGTTGAATAGCAAGCAATATGATTGGTTAGTTCAGCTTTGGCCTGATTGGTCAGTTTTGTTTTGTTGGCACTGTGGTAGGGATGATGATATTATATATTAGCAGTGTGATGTTCAGTTCCTTATTGTGACAATTTTATCACTTTTACAAAAAGTAGTTAAAATGGAGAATTTCAGCAACCACAAAGTAGATAACTGCTATTGTTCATAGACAAAGAGTTGACAGGAGGCGAGCAAAACGCTTTGAAATGACTGAATATGAGAAGCTGCTTTATGAGAATGCAATTGAGAGAGGAACCACTGGGAACGAAAGGATGAGACACACAAGCATATCAAGGAAAGGTGTAGGATGAATTCTGATGGTACACATTGGGCAAGAAATATCAACTATTTTAAAACTGACAAGAGCAAACAAATCAGCGCACCAGGCACACCAGTCCTATTCTCATAGACAGCCCAAAATAACAATGACTAAAGGTTTGAAGGTTCCTAAAGTCCTACACTCTCTTCCACACTATTTTATGATCTGAATTTGTTTTTAATTATTTCTGACTTTTTCCTGCTTCTTTTTTGGTTTAAGTTTCACCCTTTTCACATTTAAATATGTGTAGAATTCAATTTTGATACATAAAAATTATTGTAAATGAATTTAAAAAAATTCAAAATATTCAGCTATTATTATTTTTTAATGGTGACGACCCCATTTTGTAGATTGTTTTGTTTACAGTTGCTATGGTTATGGTACCCAAGAATCACTGGGAGTGTGTCCCATGTGATGTCATCAATGCATTAGTGTACTGATATTTGGCAATGACATTTCAACTTTGATTTCTGCTAAATATTTTAACTTGGATAAAAAAATAGGACTGATGTTCTAGTAAAGAACTTTGTCTAGATTAAAGTTGCTCTTGCATCTTTTGGTCCCTTCCATCAAAAGTTCCTTCCACTGAGGTATAATACACTACTAGGTAATTTATTCCAGTTTGTTTGCAGTCCTTTGTGTGAAGAAAAATTCTCTGACATTTTGTGCAAAATTTGCCCATATCAAGTTTCCCATGTTCTTGATGGATAATTTATATTAAAGTAATGGCAGATATCCACTGTACTAAATCCCTACATTATTTTAAATACTTCAGTCTTGTCAATGTTTGATCTTTGTTTGCCTTAACTTAAAACGTTTAACTATTTCAATCTTTCCACATAGCTCATACTTCTCAGTAACAGAATGAACCTAGTCAATTTTTGACTCTCTCTCTAACTAAATATTATACTTTGTCATTATTTCTTGAGGAAAATGATTGAATATTACATATTTGTGAGTGGCAAAACCTGTGAACCTCTGGGATTAGCAGTTAGTTTGAAGGTGAAATTAGAGTCAGGTGTTTTCAATCAATGGGATGACAATAAGGTATGAGTGGGCACCCTGTGTTATTTAAAGAACAGGGATCTATCAAAGTCTGCTCTTCACAACACATGTTTGTGGAAGTGTATCATGGCACGAACAAATGAGATTTCTGAGGACCTCAGAAAAAGAGTTGTGGATGCTCATCAGGCTGGAAAAGGTTACAAAACCATCTCTAAAGACCATTGTTACCCTCCCCAGGAGTGGTCGACCAACAAAGATCACTCCAAGAGCAAGACGTGTAATAGTCGGCGAGGTCATAAAGGACCCCAGGGTAACTTCTAAGTAACTGAAGGCTTCTCTCACATTGGCTAATGCTCATGTTCATGAGTCCACCATCAGGAGAACACTGAACAACAATGGTGTTCATGGCAGGGTTGCAAGGAGAAAGCCACTGCTCTCCAAAAAAAAATTGCTGCTCGTCTGCAGTTTGCTAAAGATCACATGAACAAACCAGAAGGCTATTGGAAGAATGTTTTGTGGATGGATGAGACCAAAATAGAACTTTTTGGTTTAAATGAAAATCATTATGTTTGGAGAAAGGAAAACACTGCATTCCAGCATAAGAACCTTATCCCATCTGTGAAACAAGGTAGTGGGAGTATCATGGTTTAGGCCTGTTTTGCTGCATCTGGGCCAGGACGGCTTGTCTTCATTGATGGAACAATCAATTCTGAATTATATCAGAGAATTCTAAAGGAAAATGTCAGGACATCTGCCCATGAACTGCATCTCAGGAGAAGGTGGGTCATGCAGCAAGATAGCAACCCTAAGCACACAAGTCGTTCTACTAAAGAATGGTTAAAGAAGAATAAAGTTAATGTTTTGGAATGGCCAAGTCAAAGTCCTGACCTTAATCCAATTGAAATGTTGTAGAAGGACCTGAAGCGAGCAGTTAATGTGAGGAAAACCACCAACATCCCAGAGCTGAAGCTGTTCTGTACGGAGGAATGGGCTAAAATTCCTCCAAGCTGATGTGCAGGAATGATCAAAAGTTACCGGAAATGTTTAGTTGCAGTTATTGCTGCAAAGGTGGGTCACACTAGATACTGCAAGCAAAGGCTCACATACTTTTGCCACTCACAAATATGTAATATTCGATAATTTTCCTTAATAAATAAATGACCAAGTATAATATTTTTATCTCATTTGTTTAACTGGTTTCTCTTTATCTAGTTTTAGGACTTGAGTGAAAATCTGATGATGTTTTAGGTCATATTTATGCAGAAATATAGAAGGGGGTTCACAAGGGTTCACAAACTTTCAAGCACCACTGTATATGTATATATATATATATATATATATATATATAGATATATATATATATATATATATATATATATACTGTAGAGAGAGAGAGTGTGTGTAAAGCTGAATATTGCTGAGCATTTGCAGTTACTTGATTGCCTTATTTATTTTAATTGACACCTCACACTTTGTAGTTTTATTGAACTCAGGACAATGTCTGAGTGTAAAGGAATCAGTTCTGTCTCTTAAGTATTTTTATTTTTAGCATAGAGGTTCTGACATGTTAATATTTGATATTTTTATCCAGTAGCATGTTAATGAATTGCATATAATGCCTTATACAACAAGCAGCAGCTAATCTAACAAAGTAGCATTTGCACAAAGTGATGGATTGGTCGGCGATTTAATCGCACCCTGGCCACTCAACTGGCAATTCTGACCAGTCAACACCAGCGGACTGGGACCAACATCTGCCTTTGGTCCTATGGGCATATCGGACAGCAGTGCAGGAGTCGAGCCAATGCACGCCAGCGGGCTGATGTTTGGAAGGGAACTTCACGCCGGTGGATTTAGTGTTTGGCTCACCCCTGAGCCTGAGATTATTGGTGGGCCCGAAATGGATTATTTTAGACGGCTAAAAGAGCGGCTGGACACCGTTCATCGACTGGCCAGGGAGGTGTTGCTTAATGCCAAATAGGGTAACGCCTCATGGGTAATTTATGTAAATAGTTTGGGGAAATTATGGGTAATTTATAAAAAGCTTATTGTATGTCGGAATTTACGTATTGTCATTTGTGTTGTAAATAATGGTGTGTTTGTATTTATTGGTTGGGTGGGTTTGGGTTATCGCCGTCCGGGGTTATTTATTTTGTAAAAGTATGAAAGAGAGAAAAATTATACATGCTTAGTGTACACAAATGTAGATCATTTTATCAGTACAGTACATGTTGAGTGAAATTTCTGAATCGTCAGAGAAAAAAAATAGGAATATGTCACCAGTTTAATTAACATCTTCAAATAACAGGAAGAATGCTGGAAATTAATTGGCAATGAAATGGAGTCAAACATACAGTCACTCTTGTCCTCCAAGGCTGGGATGACTGCTATTGGCATTGAGAGTAAAATTATTCTTCATGCACTGGTCTACCACAACAATGAGCATTTTTATAGATTTCATCTATCAATGAAACCTGCACTTTTGGGTAATTTAGGACTGCATATAGAGAGCCAGGGGGGTATGCTATGTAATTAAACAAGGAGTTCAGTTTACAGCAGTGATTAGTCTCAAAGTAAGAAACCATTTGGGGTAAAACAACAGCCATTGTGATATGAATTGATGAAAAGTGTATGAGAGCAATCAAGTATCTAGAAAAGGCAGTTTATGAATAGATTTCATGGTTCTTGGCATGGATTATATGTAGTCACAAAGCATGTGCAAAAACAACCATTTAGACATGCAAAATGGTGTTACAACACAAGCATGGGAAACTATTTTTATGGCAGGGTCACAATTATAGGGTCATACTGTACTGGTAACACATAGTTTAGTACAGTATTATTCAAGCGAGGTCGTACTAGTGTATTTTCAATACATCTTTAGAGTACAGAAGAAAAGTCATGCAAAATATACAACACATTATGTTTTATTTAATGTATGTAGTTTTTTGGTAAGACTTGAACTGCTGGCAGCTTCTTTTTAAAAATCATATTGACAACACCACTCAATTATACTAGTCTAAGAAAGTTATTTTAAATCTTCTTTTTGAAGTGTTTTTGACCATGGTTTTTGTGGTAAAAGATTAACCATGTTGCAAAATCTTTCTGTACCTTGTATGAGGAAACCTTATTTTACATTTGTGTTTATGATCATTCTGAAAGGATATTCTTCTGAAGTAAGCTGAGGAAAAAAAACTAAATTTATATGAAAAAAATGTAATACAAATTCAGATTTAACTCTTGTGGTGGGCGGCCAGGACAATGGAAGGACTGAGGGAAAGAGCTTCTCCAGGACATTATCTCCCCCAGAACGATAGAGGGCAGCCCCCATGGCTTGCAGTGGGTCCAGTGGTTAGGGGCATGGAAGTTCAATCCTGCTGGGGCTGGAGGCTGCCACCACCAGGGGGAGCCTGGATGTTTACTGAGCCCTGTTTGGCAGCACTTCGCCACAACTGGAAGCCCTGCTGGAAGGAGGTCATTGGACACCTGGAGTCCTTTCATGTCGGGAGGAAGAAAGACAAAGCTTGTGAGGAGCAGTAGATGTGGAAGGACTGTCTGAAGGAAAGAAAAAGATTGCCATTGTCTATTTTGGTGCTCTGTTTGTACTGTGCTCTGGGGAGTGAGAAAAAAGTGTCTCCCCACTGTAAATAAAGAGTGTTCTGTGTTGCACCTGTGTCTCTGCCTGACTGTGTTGGGTGGGGCAGCTGTACATGCCCCTTGTTTCCATACTTTGTAAAACATTTCCAGTCAAGGTGTCAAATATAATGCAGAAGACTTTCACAAAAAATAATAAAAAATAATACATTCAGAGTATGAACATTGGGCTTTGCAATTTGTTCAAATCATTTTTGAGTTGCCATTCATTCAGTTCATCAGTCATTTTGTTAAACTAAGGATGAATGTGAGAAAAAACATACATTACTTTTAATAATGTCTGAATTCTAAATGCATAAGCAAGATAACTAAACTGAGTGACTGATGCCTGGTTTTATAGATAGTCTGTAGGCTGAGGCACTGTGAGGCAGGCTAAGTTACTCTCTGTAAAAGCATACTCAATAAAGATGCTCACAATACATCTAAACATACATGCGAATGATACAAATAAAATGTAAAATGCAATTTATAGTTATGGTTTAATAATTATTCGTACATATTGTGTTTATTTCTGTATAATTTTGTTTTGGGAAAATTCAACTTTTTTTGGAATTAACTTTTTTGTGTTTTCTGTGCTTCTTTCATAATTGTCAATTCAAATACAACAGCATGACTCAGACCAATAATGATTATGTACATAAATTAATGGATGGTTCACGTTAGAGATTAATACATTTCCATGCGGGCACATTATCATGGATGTTTAAACGCCAGAGCTTGGCACACTTCAGATTAAGACAACTGAATTCCTGAAAGAGCGACAACAAATTAATAACATTTACTAATGGAAACTAATGTAGCAGCTTTCATGTGTGCCACAGTAGAGTATAATAATAATACTTGTCTCTAAATTCAGATTAATTAAATAAAAACACTAAGTGAATAAATAATCCAACCAATTAAAACAAACATAGAATGGAGAAAGAAATTAAATGGATCTTCAAATCTTTATTCCAGAACTGCAAATATCATACTGACCAACTTGAAATCTGAGTGTAGTAGATAGGCTCCTTAAGCACTGATAATTGATCAACAAGTTAGATATATCCTAGAGAGTGTCATGTACAAGAGTATAAAATGTTTGTTTTTTTTTTTTTTGGAAAACTGATTTGTATTAAAACAAAATTTTCTGTCTTATAAAAGTTGTAAGTATTTTATTGTCAATTTTGAAAGAAAGGATTCAAGACAAAGTTTCTGGATCAATAATGTGGTAATATTAACTACTGCAAAACTTTATATGAAAATTAAATTATTCAATTTATAAAACATATTAGTTAAAAAGATACTCAAATGAAAATGTCACTTCTTCATTGATAGAGTATTCAGGTGCCTCAGACTCAATACAACTCTCGCTGTCTTGACTTGCACCTTCTGCCACTGCTATCTTGACTTAGTTAGTCCTCTTGGCCATTAACCAAGACTCTACAGTGGCTGGAAACCATTAATATTAAGGACATTATCATAATATCGGTTTCCTACAGTTATGAATGCTAACATGTACCTGGAGGTGTTTCAGAGGCAACAGGCTTTTGTTGTGACTATCAGTGGGAGATTTTGGCAGTGTTTTATTTCTATTAAATTACAATTCAAATATCTAATGTTTTCAGGTTTTACAATGCAAAATTCAGTGCTTGTGCAGGATATATTCACTGCTGAAAACTCATTAGGAATGTGCTATTTTAAATAAATATTCAATTTTTGTTTTTGTCTGGCCTCTTTGACATTATTCCTGATATGTAGGGTGGCAATGAGAGCACACCTTCATCACACCTTAGCATCAGAGTCTTCTATTGCCTTAGCTAAAACGCAACCTACAGTCTCCTGAAAGAGAAAAAAATATATACAAACAGAATTTTTCATGAGCACAATATTTAAGCAGTTTTTATGACTGAGAGAATGTCTTTTTAAGGGTTGTTTTTTTTCTAAAGTTGAGGGAATACTTCCCCCTAAAAATATTTTTTATGTTACTTACACCATGTAGTTTGTAGTGATGACCAAGAAAATATTTTAATCTCATGCCTTCATGGAGAATGGAGATTACAAAGTTCCTGATAGAAAAGGACCCAATGGTGACCAACAGTGAACAACAGCAAACAATGTGAAAAATGTTCACCAAAAAATCTCACATTACTTGTGCCACATCATACATCAAGTCATCCAGCTGCATGCTTACAATGTGTGAAATACATGAATTTTTGCTAAAATATTCTTAAGTAGATTATTCCAGAAAATAAAAGTAGATCACAAAAAGGAAGCTCCTTCACACAGGGTTGCACTTTTGAATTGAAGACCCACTTCTCTCCCTCATTCATTGGTCAAGAGTACATCTAAAAATACATCAAACATTTCTGACTCATTTACTTGAAGGCACACCAAGTGACTCCTTGGGCACCACGATGAGAAAGAAAATAGAAAAAATGTAGTTAATTGCCAATCCAAACAGTTATTACAGTATATAATAAATTAGCACTAATAGATTCAGTACCAGTTCTAACAAGAATTTCAATGGTAAATAAAGAAGAAGTGATGGCTATGGAATCCAGTGGTTAAGCCATAGACCTTGGGAAAGTGGAGACAAAAGGTTTTCTTTGGAAGAAAGCTCTGCACTTCTGGATTCTGTTCCTTTTCTTTTCATCACAGTCTCTAGTGTACTTCCTCAGAGAGGAGGTTGGCATCAAAATTAATTGTTGCTTTTACTGATCATGTGGCACCAAATTGAAGATTTCACCTAATGATATAAACCGTAGCTATTATTAAGGTAAGCCTTGAGAGTGTCTTTGGACTACTTCTTTATTGCCTTTTGTGATCTCTAAACTTAGCTCATCTGTGAGTAGTAGACTTTTTGTGGGAAGAGTCAGGCATTTTGATGCAGTGACACATCCACTAGAATTGGCCCTGTAGGATCATTGTGTAAGTGCTGGTCAATGTTTCTTCACTGAGGACTTAAGAATTTTGTAGCAATATACATACAAAGAACTGTGATAGAATGCCTTAACAATTTTTGGATGACAATGGTAGGTAATTCAGATTTCATATTTGTAAAGAAAAGCAGAGAAACAATTGACCTCACCTGGTTGCAGTCACAGTTCTCAATTGTCTGATAGTACACTTTTATAAAGGTGGTGTTGGTACAGCTGACGCAGTGCCAAATGTCCTTCTGTAAAGGTTGCCTTATAGGCTAGTTGGCTTTTGAGGCATGGAAATTTGCCAACAGCATCTGGTTATTCTCCAGAGATGATGAATGCTAGGGTTCATTTGCCTCAACAGAGATATCTTGGAATGGAGAATCATCTTTTCTCTGATGTTCTTGGACATTGCTATATACACTTGTAGATTTCTTGTAGGTGAAGAGGTTCAGAGTTCTTCTACATTGTAGGCAAAAACAAAACAGTCTTGTACATAGCAGAGCTATGCCTTAGCCTGAGTAAGTAGGAAATCATAAAAAGAAAGGCAACTATTAACACCTGTAAGAGAAATAACACCAATTGAGCCTGTAAGACCAACAACAAATAAGAAATTAGAAATGCTAGTAGTGGCAAGAGAAGAGTAATGCTGATAAAGCAAAATGTTAGCTCAATAGGTTCTTTAGATATTTTAGCAGTTAAGGAAAAGAATGAGGTGTACTATATTAAGAACAGTAAGAGTAAAATACAATATACAGAAAATAAGATAAGATCTGCGGTGGGCTGGCACCCTACCTGGGGTTTGTTTCCTGCCTTGCGCCCTGTGTTGGCTGGGATTGGCTCCAGCTGACCCCGTGACCCTGTAGTTGGGATATAGCGGGTTGGATAATGGATGGATGGATGGATAAAATAAGATATGCTTTATTTTACTTATTTCTTCTGTAGCCTTCACTTGTGAAGAAGTCAGTAACATGCCAGTGTTCACATTAAATATAAGAGAAATACTGTTTGTACAGTGGCATAGAGATATTGTAGAGAGTGAAGTGAAACATGGACTAAATTAACTAAAACAAAATAAATAAAAGATCAGACACCTTTTTATCAAGAACAGTCAAAAATGTGTATGACATTTATTTCCAAAATCATTAAATGCTGAACAAGTTTCTAAAAACTAGATATTGGCAAACATTGTTTCATGTTTTACAAAAAGGCGTTCAGAGCTGTCTCTGGGAATTATTGAATGGGTAGTTGAATGAATATCAGATTCAGCTTAATACAAAATGTAAAAGAAACATATTCAGAATAAATATGTAAGAGGAAAGCCAAACTGAGCTTAGGCGGAAGAGATTGTGTTGAATCAACAAAAGTATTTGATCATAAAGAAACTAACACAATCAACAAAAGTATTTGAACATAAAGAAACTTTAATTTTATATTGCCTTCATTTTTGAATAGCTAATGAGATGCTAATCAGACTCTAAGAGTTAGAGATGCAAGATGCTATAAACAGAATGGGGCACAACTGGATGAAGCACAGAAGACAGTGGGTTATGGTCCAATGATGTGTTTCTCTACTAGGCAATACTAGGTAAGTAGGTAAAAGCCAACAAGGTAGGTATACAGTATTTGCAAAACACAGAAAGCTACTATGATTGGATTAATAGATACACTACATTCAACAAAACTATTACAGACAGATGTGAACAAAATTCAAATTTATGCTGAGACAAAATAAGTTTAACAAGTAAAGTAAATGTAAATTCTTATAAATGTTGTCACAAAAAGCAGACACAAGAGTCATAAAAATGTTTGACGCAGCCACCTGTATAATATTCCCTGGCTGCAAATGGGTAAATTGCTAGCACTCATGTGCTCAGAACGGAATCCAAAACAGAACTGATTAGGTTAATCAAATATGGCGGCTTTAAAGGCGAGAAAAGGAAGATGTCATCGAGGGCGGAAGCGGAAGGGTCCTCTTTAATAGGTTCAGACCCAGATGTGATGTCATCAGAAGGGCCAGAATAGGATGTGACGTCATCCAAGGATCTGGAAACGGATGTGATGTCATTAGAGCTAGGTGGAATTTCCCGTAACGGTCTGCAGGAAAGTGAGAAAAAAGGTCAGTGCACTCCACCACCCCCTGGTCTGGCGTGGAATTATTCTCATTTAGACCCTTTAGCTTCCTCCCATGCGCACGTGTGTGACAATGTAAATCTAAATATTTAAAATGGTAACATAGTAAGAGGTCTGAAGATACACTATATTGCCAAAAGTATTGGTACACCCCACCAAATCATTGAATTCAGGTGTTCCAATCACTTCCATAGCCACAAGTGTATCAAGTCAAGCACCTAGGCATGCAGATGGTTTCTACAAACATTTGTGAAAGAATGGGTCACTCTCAGGAGCTCGATGGATTCAAAAGTGGTACAGTGATAGGATGCCACCTGTGCAATAAGTCCATTCGTGAACTTCACTACTAAATATTCCACAGTCAACTGTTAGTGGTGTTATAACAAAGTAGAAGCAATTAAGGAACAACAGCAACTCAGCCACAAAGTGGCAGGCCACGTAAAATCACAGAGTAGGAACAGCACATGCTGAGGTGTGCAGAAGTCGCAAACCTTCTGCAGAGGCAATAGGTACAGACCTCCAAAAACTCAAGAACAGTGCACAGAGAGCTTCATGGAATGGGTTTCCATGGCCGAGCAGCTGCATCCACACCTTATATCACCAAGTGCAATGCAAAGCGTCGTATGCAGTGATGTAAAGCACACCAGCACTGGACTCTACAGCAGTGCAGACGTGTCCTCTAGAGTGACAAATCACGCAATTCAGTGGACGAATCTGGGTTTGGCGGTTGCCAGGAGAATGGAACATGCCTGACTGCATTGTGCCAAGTGTAAAGTTTGGTGGAAGGGGGATTATGGTATGAGGTTGTTTCTCAGGGTTTGGGCTTGGCCCCTTAGTTCCAGTGAAAGGGACTCTTAATGCTTCAGCATACAAAGCTATTTTGGACAATTTCATGCTCCCAACTTTGAGGGAACAGTTTGGAGATGGCCCCTTCCTTTTCCAACATGAGTGGGCACCAGTGCACAAAGCAATGTCTACAAAGAACTGGATGAGCAAGTAGGCATGTAGGAACTTGACTAGCCTGCACAGAGCCCTGACCTCAACCCAACAGAACACCTTTGGGATGAATTAGAGCAGATATTGTGAGCCAGGCCTTCTCGTCCAACATCAGTGTCTGACCTCACAAATGCTCTCCTGGAACAATGGTCACAAATTCCCATAAATACACTCCTACACATTGTGGAAAGCCTTCCCAGAAGAGATGAAGATCATTAAAGTTCATGTGTGTGTGTGTAAAGGTAGGCATCCCAATAATTTTGGCAATATAAAGTAGTTTATGAGAAAGTTGTGTGAATCCTAAATTACTTTATTAACAACAACATGTACAGTCGATGAAATCTGGTTAAGGTTACATTTTGTACACGCTAGGAAGTATTTCTTCCCAGAATATTATTTTTACAAGTTTCCAAGTTATAACCAAAAGTAACGGGATGGAGTTATTTTGTAAATATTTTGGAAATGCTTTGGGATAGTGAATGATGAGCTAAGATGGACTGATTGATCTTGTCAACACATTTCTAAACTTCTTATGTACTTTTTATACCTCTTACATTTACTTGTCAGATTCCTCAATATCATTTAACTCTTTCAGGGCTGATGTCAACTTTTTTCAAAAGGAGGAGTTGACAATGTTAATCAACTGTAAATGGTAACAAAACCAACCGTTATGTTTTAGTTGGACTCTCGTTGCTAGAAGAAAAGTTAGCTTCACTGGTTTTGACCGAGATTTCCTGCACTTCCGTGAGTAGCAAGGTGCAAACAACAGCAAAATGGCATTGACATCTGGTAAGAGATCAAAGCAGATGCGTAGCAGAAGCAAAATACTCCGTGGACGATGTTTTGCCTGTTCTTTCTGAATTGGACTATGACTTGTCGGACTCCAATTTTGATGCAAGCAATCAAAACAAATGTGAGGTTCCAGCTTCAGCTGACTGGTCCCCAGGTAATCGTGCTGCTGAACAGGTTCATATAGCTGACACGCCTACAGCACTGATTGCCTTGGAGGACTGCCACTTAAGAGGTAGAAACCAGATTTCAATGCACTGTGACCGTGATTGCTGCTGCCCCAGCCATGTGAAGACAGCTTGGCAGCATGCCTGCCGCACATTCTTGGCAAACTGGCAGCCACAGCACGCAGCAACATGCGTTTTATGTTGATTTCTGTCTGAAGCCATTGCTTTTCAGAAAACTATTATTTTTGGAAAAAATATTCAACCCTCAAAGAGCTAAGTAAAAACTTTGTTCTGCATTTAGTATCTAACCCACATGTGACTTCTTGACCAGATGTATTTAAATGTATTCTTCAGGCAAGGTTCCTTTTAATTATTTTTCTTGATGTTACAAACCTTCCACAGTGAGAAAGAAGCCATTTTTTCAATATCTGTTTTACCTTAAATATGAGGATGGGTCTTACAAGCTCCGTTAAAATCTCTATTCCAGTGTGATTTATTTTTACTATGACTATTGAAGTAGTTCATCCTTCCAAGATTGTGTACTCAACTTTAAATACTTTCTGTATTACAATGAGAATAACATGTATTATGCCTCTTGAATTTTAGAAAACAGACCCCCAGCATTTTCTTCCTGCTTTTGCTTTACACTTCTACAATGGTTCTTAGTTGTAATCTGACCTGTCTTGAGGAACTCTTTGTATCGCATATTGTCTATCAGTCCAATATCTCATATTTCTGTGGCACTGCACCTGGAGAAAGTCTACTCATCAGATACAGGGAACCATGATTTCATATCTAATCTCTTTATTAGCATAATTATAATCATAAAGAGCATGCAAGGTACATGCAAATACAATGGTACCTTGGTATACGTCTGCTTTGGAATAAGTCCTGTTAGGACATGAAAATGTTTGGTATACAACCTTTTTTTGGAATATGACTCGCTTGCTAGAACACCATGTGCTACCCTTGTTTACCTCTCTCGAGACAAAGCAACGACTGCCCACGAGCGTCAGTGCGGCAGTTGCTAGCATTCAGTGAACAACCCGTGCTATAACTCTCTGTGAATTTTCACGTGTGTGGTATAGCGGGTCCACAGCTTCTGTCAAAGCCCAGTTTTAAAATAAATAATCACCGAGCTCGCAGCTTGGTGAGGGGGCGTGGTGGTTGTGTGGCTGAAGCGGTTCTCAGGGCATTCGCGATGTGGGCGTTTCTCACCTAAGTGCACAGGTGAGAGACCATCCGCCTTCGTGATTGTACCTGGGGCTGCTTATCTTGATAAATAGAAGCGCGAGTCGGCTAGAAGGGAAGGAAAAAAGAACGAACAGGAGGTTGCAAGAGAGAGAGAGAGCGTGAGCAAGTGCGACTGTGCATGTAGTAGCTGAAATAGGCAGAGTGAAGGTCAGCTGCAAGTAGGGCGACTCACCTGTTGGGAAGCAGGGGGGCCGCCAGGTAAAAAGGCACCAGGCTTCTTCTTGTTTTTTTTAAAGAATGCTTCCTGCTGTATTTTAACCTTGTTGTTTTTAAAAAGACTTTTTTCTATTGTTTTTAACCTCCACATTTCACTTCTGATTTTATGGATTATTTATTGGAACTTTGGAGACTGCACTTTAATTTGAACACCTTGTTTTGCTGATTGTTTTAATAAAAGCACTTTGCACTTTTTCACGATCCCCTTGCTTTGTTGTTACTGATGAGCTTAGCAGTGAGGCACATTATCGACAGTGTAGGGTTCAAAGGCTCCCCGACAGCAGATGGGAGCATATAGCAAACCCACATCGTCACAACGTGATTTTGTGTTTTTTCACGTAAATTTGAATTGATTGTTGAAAAGTATGAAGGTAGCTTACGTATCCGGGACATGGCTGTTGCATAACGTTTGCCAAGAACGACAGTATCAACGATTGTGAAAAACAAAGATGTTATTAAAAAGTAAAGTGAGGTTAAATTTTCATTTATTTCATCTAATTGCTTTTGTATTTATGTATTTTAGTATTAAGCAGTGTTTTATTTTATACAACCCCATCAATGTATAATATGCCAATAAAAATAGGATTTTTTTTCATGGAAACGGATTAATCATTTTCCCATTATTTTTTATGGGAAAAATTTGTTTGGTATACATCCTGTTTTGTATAAGTCAAAGGATCGGGAATGGATTAAGGACGTATACCGAGGTACCACTGTACATGTTAAGTACATGGTAAGATATAGACGAAGAACCTACAGTAGTTCCTAATTTACTAATATTCATTTAAATATTCTACAGCAAATTTACCATTGAGTTGGATGAGAAGAATACAGTTGGAGAACTGCTGTGGTGATATGAGACCTGGTCAGCAGGTGCTGAACTTCTACTGTTATTAGTACCTATTGGAACTAACCAATGCTTTATATAATCCTTGTTTTATAATTTTATTTTGGACTCAATAATGTGTATTGACTCAGAGTATCTAATGCTTTATATCTTGCTAGTTTAAACACTTGGATATGATTCAAGATTCAAGATTGTTTGTCACATATAAGTACAGCATCTAGTGAAACATGCCCTGAATAGATACATTAAATTAAAAGAAAGAAGGGATTAAATTAATAGAAGGAAACTTAAAAGGTTAGAACTAAGGTGATACAATATATAGGGAAAAATGAATAAACCAACACATTAAACATTGTAAACATTGTAAAAGAAGCCTGGACACAGACAGACACTGAGACAGCCAGATTCCTAAAACACACACCTTTATTTATACAGCACAACACAGCCACAATAAACTCACAGGTCTCAGTCCTTTTGCCACTCTTTTCTTCTGCCACCTCCACTCCTCTCTCGCAAGCTCCATCCTCTTCCATCTGACTCCTGCTCCCTGAATGGAGTGACATGGCTCCCTTTATACTGCACCCGGATGTCCTCCAGGTGCTCCATGATGACCATCCTGCAGCACTTCCTGGTGGGGCAGAAGTGCTACAGTCCATGGCTCAGGAACCATCCAGGCGCCCCCTAGCAGTGGCCACGGGCCCCCACAGGGTTGAGCTTCCAAGCTCCGTGGCCCCCATGCAATCCAGAGTGGCTGCCCCCAGCATCCCGGGGAAGATATTGCCCATCTCCTGGGCCTTCCCTTCTCCAGGCATCCTTCTGGGACAAGGTCCCTGGTCATCTGTCACAACATTTACATGTGAACAGGATACTTAATGCAGCATATTTTGCCAGTGCCTCTTAACATTTTGTATTATAGCAATACTTACAGGTGTACCACTTTACAGAGTTTTATCCATTATTTGATTTGGTACTGATTTTTAACAAAACTGAGGTTTGAAAACTGGTATCGAAAACGAAGTCAACATTTTAGTACCGATTAAACACTAATGCAAACTAAATATATACAATGACTGGATTAGGAGCTTTGAACATGGAGCTTTGAGGTTTCACTGCTAATCTTTGTGCCACTGTGCAATACTGAATACTGCATCATGATTGAAAAAAAAATGTAATTTGTTAAGAATTTAATTTCATTTGAAAGTTAGATGGCATTTGGTTATGTTCAGCTATGGCCACATACAGTAATGCATCTTTTCTGTTTGTGGAAGACAGTTACAGCCTTATAGGCATCTAATGAAGTCTGGCTTAGTAAATCTGACTTTTAGCCTTTTGCTGAGGCAGCACCAAATGGTTTAACATTAATTCATAAATCATGAAAAACTATTTGAAGAGGTGACCTTGTGTTGCATGCATGCTTACTGCAACTACTATAATTGAGCTTTAAAATTTAAATTTTACTGCACTACATCAAGTTATCTCTGACCACTATTAATTACCTTTGAATTGTTTTTGCCCTTATCAATACAATCACAGATTAAAACAAGACAGTGTGACATCTAGATCATAATTCTGCATCAAAATTTGTAGATATTTTTAACTCAGACATGATTATGGAAAACAGTTCAGACATCTCATTATAATGCGTCTTTGGAAGTGACATTGGATATAGTAGCTCCCTATAAAACAGAAGTGGTCAAAGCACATTCAAACTCACTCTAATTTAATAAGAACACTTAAACTCTTAAATTAGAATAACAAAAACCAAATCATGAGTGGAGAGCAGCAAAGCTGCATATTTTCTGAACTGTACACCACTTTAGTAATTTAAGGTTGATAAACTTTAATTTCTAAAATTAAACCTAATACTTGTCTCTCAGGCCCAGTTCCAACAAAACTAGTGAAAAGCTCATTGGCCATTCTGGCTACATCCATTTTTAGCTTTATCAGTTTTTTGCTGATTGGCACAGTTCCTAATGCACCAAAATTGTTAATTATGAGTCTGTTACTGAAAAAAGCTAGGCCAAAAATTAGACCTATTTCAAATTTATCTTTTCTTTCTAAAGTATTACAAAAAAGAGTCATCACAAAGCTACAGTCTCACTATATACATCAACAACAACAACATTTATTTATATATCACATTTTCATACAAATAGTGTAGCTCAAAGTGCTTTACATGATGAAGAAAGAGAAAAAAGACAAAGAATTAAAATCAGAAAACATGTATTAACATAGAATAAAAGTAAGGTCCAATGGCCAGGGAGGACAGAAAAAAAACTCCAGACAGCTGGAGAAAAAATAAAATCTGCAGGGGTTCCAGGCCATGAGACCGCCCAGCCCCCTCTAGGCATTCTACCTAACATAAATGATCAGTCCTCATTGTATTCAGGGTTCTTATGGAAGTACTTGATGACGATGGTCACATGGACTTCTGGCCTTTAATCCATCAATGTAGGGACATCATGGTTCTTTGATTAGGTGGTGGTGGTGCAGGTCGCCACCACAGAAAACCGGAAAAAGAACAGAAGAGAGAGTAGGGGTTAGTACGGATTTTGGAGCCACCATGAATAGTAGTGATAATTAATTGAACATGCAGACCATCAGGATTAAATTAAAATCAAATTATAAGAAAGCCATGTTAAAGTAATGTGTTTTTAGCAGTTTTTTTAAAGTGCTCCACCCTATCAGCCAGGCGAATTCCTATTGGCAGGCTATTCTAGATTTTAGATGCATAACAGCAGAAGGCCACCTTGCCACTTCTTATAAGTTTAGTTCTTGGAATTCTAAGCAGACACTCATTTGAAGATCTAAGGTTGCGATTTGGAATATAAGATGTCAGACACTCCAAAATATAAGATGGAGCGAGGTTATTTAAGGCTTTGTGAACCATTAGCAGTATTTTAAAGTCAATTCTGAATGACACAGGTAACCATAGTAGTGACATCAAAACTGGAGAAATGTGCTCGGATTTTCTTTTCCTAGTTAGGATTCTAGCAGCTGCATTCTGCACTAGTTGCAGTCGATTTATGTCTTTTTTGGGTAGTCCTGAGAGGAGTGCATACAGTAATCTAGTCGACTGAAAACAAAATCGTGAACTAATTTCTCAGCATCACAATTTATTTGAGAAATTCTAGTCTGACTTCCACAATGGTCACAATACAGAATTGGAGCTAAACCGTGTTGTAAATGACATTCTTATATCCTCTGATTAAGAAAATTCCACTGTAATAATTAGCGGTGTAAAAAATTATGGATCCACTTGAGTATTGCAATATTATGTTTTGTGTTACTGTATCAATTCTCAAACACAATGTATCGATTTGTAATTACTAGTCTGCCTGCAAAGATTCATGGCACAGTGTATTTCATTTTGTGTTGGGTTTAAATCCCTGAACGCTAGAGAGCTGTGTTGTAATCTATCTTCAGTTAATGTAACAATATAAACTGAGACAGGAACTAGCTTAAGGGCACACTGCTAATATTAGCATTAACAAAGCTAGCTGACTGGTAACATTACCACCGATGGCTGAATTCAGAAGAGTTAGAACAGCTTCTGTGGTACACAGAGAAGAACTGTAGGCTCATTTTGACTTCCACAGTAAAGAAGGCACAAAGGAAATCGACAAGAGCCATGCCATCTGCAAAATGTGTCAAAATCATATATTTAGGGTAAACAATGAATCTGAGAGCACATTTAGCAAGACACCATTCTGATGTACAGCTGAAGGAGCAGCAAACAGCAAACACTAAATGAGTGGATCCCTCTCAACTCACTTTGGAACAAATTCACACACCAAAATTAGCTCCGACCTCAACTCATGCAACCAAAATAGCATTGTCAATACTGTATTTCATTTGAAAAGGTATATGCCCTCTTAGTGTTGTAGAGAAAGAAGGGCTCTGAAATATGGTGAATACAATAGAGCCTTGTTACACCATACTTTCCCAACGACACATTAATGACATCACTGTGTTTTATGAGGTATAAACAAGACAAGGGTTCTTGATGAGAGAGTCACTTTGACATGTGACTCTTGGACACCAAGGGCCACTGAACCGTATGTAACAGCACATCACATCATGGAAGAATGGAAGCTGGACTAGTATGTGCTATAAACAAAAGTAATGCATGACAGCCACACAGGGGAGAACACTGCAGTGTTACTAAAGGAGCCCATTAATTAATGGCAATTGTAAGTGAAAGAGCCCATCATTGTAACAAATGATGCATCCAATATGAACTCTGGACTTGCAGACATGACATATGTACAATGGTTTGTACACAGCCTGAATCTCACCTCCTGGAAAGCACTGCAGTTGCCAGCGGTGAAGCAACTTCTCAGCATAATCAAACATGTTACAACCTTTTTCAGATGCAGCATCATAGCCAGCCACCAGCTAAAACACAAAACACACCTGCCAAAACACAGGTTAATCACAGACTTTGTCACAAGGTGAAACAGCTGTTATGACACAATAAAAAGATTTTTAGATCAACAACCAACCATCTATGCAGCACTTCTTTCAACAGAGGTTAGAAAGAGTGAAAAGTATATGTTCCCACTGAGCACGGCTGACATCACATGTGCTGAGGAAGTTGTCAAGGTACTCAAGCCAATTAAGGATGCCACCTTGGTAATGACAAAGAAGAGCATTCCCACTTTGTCTGTCGTGGCACCATTTTATGCCCAACTTGTCATGAGTGCAAAAGAAAGCCTGGATGACACACAGTCTGTGAAAGACATCAAGGTTGTAATAGCACAAGATCTGGGAAAGAGATATGACAATGAGAGATAGACACTATGTATGTTGTCAACTCTTGATTCATGGTTTGAGAATCTGCCTTTTCTCTCTGAGGCAGAGATTAATGAAACCTATTCGTAAATGACTGTTGATGTGGTGATTGCCATAACAAGCAACATAATATTAGTAAATAATTTAATAAATTAGGCTATTTGCTTTTTATTACATACATTAAAGGTTATAACTTAGTGTATAAATCCAAGTAAATAAATGCAAATGAAAGATATTGATGACAATTTAGTTTTAATAGTTGAACTTGGATAATTATGTACAAAAGTAAAAATGTGCAATAGAGTTAATTTGGGTTCAGATTATGTGATGTGATAGTTAATATAAATTTACTGTAAAATTAATTTTGATATACTTTAATAATTTCAGAGGAGAAATTGTCTTTATTCATGAAATTTGGTGGTCAGCCATTGTACAGTTCCCCTAAAGAAGTTTTCAGGGTAAGGGCCTTGCTCAAGGGCCCAGTGGAGTAGGATCCTTTCTGGCAGTAACAGGATTTGAACCAGCAACCTTCCAGATACCAGTGCAAATTCCTAGCCACAGAGCCACTCTGTTGAATACTAGTTTGATTTGATGCTTTGATGCTTTTCAATAGCAGAGGAAGTAGACAGTCTGGTGGAGGAAACTGACCAGTCAGGGGAAGTTGATCTCCCACCTAACTACAAGGATGGTTCTGCCCCCACCAAGTATAAGATATTTTGTATATGATACTGCTGCAGCTGAAATTAAGAGATTTAGAGAAGAAACCCCTTTGTTACTCCCAGAAAATCCTCTCAGTTGGTGGAAGGAACACAAACCTGAGTCTACTCAGTTATCCAGAGTAGTGAAGCATTTCCTGTGCATTTCTGGCACAATCGTCTCTGTGGAATGAGTTTTCTCCACACAGGAGACATCATTGCCACCCAGAGAATTGTTCTGAAAGCTGGGCATGTTGACCAGCTCATCTTCCTCCACAAAAAACTTGACATTAAAAAATAAGCACTGACTTACAAACTGTAATAACATGTGCAATCCAAGTTAAAGATCTGAGAATGTTCACCATCTGTATATATATTTTGTTTACATTTGTTTAATATTTCCTTTAGGAATCCTATAAGCACTTTTAATTTTCATTGATATAAGCAAATGCAATTTCATTGTTTAGACTGCAGAAAAAATAGTGTTATGATGTTAGATGTTTTCTGATTGCATAAAAAAGTAAACTTTTTACACTCTGATTTTATGCATATGGTGTTGTGTTCTTTATACTTTGACAGTTTTCCTAAACTTTGATTTAAAAAAACTGCAATATATTGCCTTGCTTTCAGTGTTGCAATATATCACAATATATTGAATCGTAACCCTGTATTATGACATATCAAAACATAACATATCAAAAGATTCTTGCCAATACAAAGCCCTTGTAATAATGTTAATAGATTTAAGAGCAGCATTTGACATCATTGATCACTCTATTCTATTACATAGGCTGGAAAATTACATTGGGCTCACTGGAAATGTTCTTGCATGGCTTAGTTCACATTTATCAAACCGATTTAATTATGTACACAAATGTGTTGACTGTAGTCTGTTATTAGATTCAGAAGTTAAATATGGTGTCCCACAAGGCTTAATATTCAGACCTTTGACTTTACATGCTTCCAGTGGAAATTATCATTAGAAAGCATGACATTCATTCTCACTTGTATGATGTCTCTCTGATAGTGTCTGTGATTAATTGTGTCAGTAAGTTAACTGAGTAGATGGATGATAACCACTTATCTCTGAATGCAAATTAAGTAGCAATTGTATTTATTGGGGAAAATGATGCAGTCTGCAACTATATTCTGTCATTTTTACTTCATTTGGCCTAAACATTAGTTTTACTGAATCACTGTACATCATTGGCATCAGTATGTATTTTAAAATACATATTACAAAACTAACTAAAACCTGTTTTTTCCAGGGTAAACATATTGTAAAATTAAGGTGGTTTCTGAATATTGAGAACACTGAAAACTTATTTTATGCATTTATTTCTAGTAGTATTAACTAATACTGTGCATTATTCTGGGGCTTTTCAAATTGTTCTGTGTGTAGCTTTCACCTTATTCAAAAATGCTGCTGCTGCATGAATCATTACAAGAACTAGAAAGTATAAGAATTGAGCTAGTAGGAGTCGCTGTTGCCCCATGAAACCCGCAGACAACATGTTCAGACACCAGGTAAAAGTATAAGAAATTAATTTAATTTCTTCAGTAATGTGCACAAAGCACCTCCACCTTCACAATACACAAATAATCATCAATTATCAATAATAAAACAATAATCAATCCTCCTCTCCACCCAGCAGCTCTGTCACACTTCCTCCCAACTCCGGCTCTCCCTTCTGGGTTTCCCACAGTCCTTTTAAAGTCCTCGACCCGGAAGTGCTTCTGTCCCTCAGTCCATGTGATTTCATAGCACTTCCGGGTCAGATAGAAACTCTCCTTTTTCTTCAGCCCGGAAGTACTTCATTATTTCCGTACCTGTGACTAGGGAGTACTTCCGGGCTATAATAAAAATCATCGTGCCTCCCTGCTGTGTCCCCTGGCGGCCCCCATGGTGTCCAGCAGGGCTGTGAAATAAAACTCCAATGTCCATGGTGCCCTGCAGGAACTCAGGGCACCTCTATGTTGCAGGAGGGACTCCATCTGGCAGCGTGGGGGTGTTGACCGGGATAAACTGCTGGCCAGCTCTCACACAATATAACTCTTTACTCTGGTGTCCTGGTAAGCTTGGTGCTGATTTCAAAATCCTCCTCCTTACATATAAAAACTAAATGGCCAAGACCGTGTTTACCTGTCTGAACTTATCATTACATACTGTACAAACCAGAGTGCACAATAAAATCACAAGATTTCAGCCTACTAAAGATTCAAAAGATTACCAAATAACAGTGGGAGGTTAGGCTTTTAGTTAAATGGCTCCAAAGCTATTAAACAATTAGCCTGCTTCACCTTTGATCTCAGCTTTTAAACCCAGGCAGAAAACTCACTATTTCAGTCTAGCGTACCTTGATGCTGCTTCTGTATTAGTCATCTATATAAAAGTATAAGTAACATAGTAACCTCTTTTATTATGTTTCTCTTCTTTGTGTCCTGTTCTTTTCTTTCAAGGTGTTTTCTTGCCCATGGAAAGGCAGCAGAGATACTGATAGCCTTGGAAGTCAAAAGATAGAAAAATTCTGTTATCGTATTATATGGGCTAGCACAGTTCTCCCTTGGAATGCCTAGGAGGAGGCAGACGGCCAGTTGACCTAGGTCTCTAGGAATTTGACTGCGTCAGTCTTTGTCTTTTGACATGGTCTGTTATAACTGACCATGGACACCCAGAGGTTTATTTTGTCCAGGGATGCTACCAACTGGAGTTTTTCTTTTCCATGCCTCAGCTGTCAACTGGCCATAGTTCAAAAATTAATTAATGGAGAGATATTGATAGGTTCCATATACTGTATGTTAATCAGTTTGGAACTTTGTCTTCCTGTGTGTTTAAGTATTTGTCTTTAGGTGTATGTTTTATATAATTGGTAATTTATAAAGTTTGTAATTGCATTTATGTGTGAACTTATTTTTTATATAATTGGTAATTTATAAAGTTTGTAATTGCATTAATGTGTGAACTTCATCCTCCTTTACGAATGAGTATTGTGAGTGTCACAAAGACCGCCACACTAAGGCTTTTGCACATTCCTGTCTGCAGTGCAAAAACTGGTAACTAACAGTATATAAGTCTTTAATTGTTTTAGTTTGCAATTTTTTTAATTTTGGAGATTTTCCAGTTCCTTTATCATAATATTTTATAATTAAACTAGACATTAAGCCCATTACAATAACGAGCGCTAGAACAGTAGTGCATAAACATTAGTAGGAACTGTCTATATTAAATGGCAAGGGACCTTGTATGTGGCTGTAATATGCATCCCTGTATTGTGTGCCTTTAATTTTCTCTCGCAGTAATGCTGGTTTGTATTTCCATAAAATGCCTGTAATTTTCTCTGACAGTAATACAGTGGAACCTCTAAGTAATTTCCCCCATAGGATTGTATGTAAATACAATTAATCTGTTCCAGACCGTACAAACTGTATGTAAATATATATATTGTTTTAAGTTTTTAAGCACAAATATAGTCAATTACACCATAGAATGCACAGCGTAATAGTAAACTAAATGTAAAAACATTGAATAACACTGAGAAAACCTTGAACAACAGAGAAAAGTAACACTGCAAGAGTTCGCGCTATAGCGCTATGAACTGCTCCCTAAAAACACTTTTTTTTAATGAGTTTTAAGCACAGGGAAAAAAATTAACATTTGAAAAATCTGTAATTTAATAAACAACCAAGAAAATTAACAATGCAACAATGCACGCGCACACCTGTGTGTGTGTGTGTCTCTATCGCACGCCTGTGTGTGTGTGTCTCTCTCATGCGCCTGTGTGTGTGTGTGTGTCTCTCTCACGTGCCTGTGTGTGTGTGTCTCTCTCGTGCGCCTGTGTGTCTGTGTCTCTCTCTCGTGTGCCTGTGTGTGTGTGTGTCTCGCGCGCCTGTGTGTGTCTCTCTCTCGCACACGCGCCTGTGTGTGTGTGTCTCTCTCTCTGCACTGGGAATGCACAGGGAGAGACTGAACACATGCGGCCCCGCACATGCGCACTTCACCAGAAGACACACACACGGACACTTGGACGCACACAGGGGTTTTATTAAAGAGGATGATTATTTCACTAAACTATTCATTTTTTTCCAAATTTGCTTTTGCCAACATGGGATTGCAGGAATCAGAGCCTATTCTGGCATTGGGAACAAGACAGCAATGAACCCTGGATTGAATGTCAGTTTACCTAAGCTCAAATACACTCTCTCTCGCTCTCAAACACACACACACACACATAAGCACACATATCCATACTTGATCATGCAGAGCAAAATACATGTAACCATTTAAGCTAATCTGCTTGTTTTTGAGTGTGGCAGAAACTCAGAAGAATAATATTTTACCTGCCATATATTTATTTTGTATGGATGAAAAATTGTGAATTTACTTTGAACTAAAATGTGAGTGTGAAAATTAACCAATATTTTTGTGATGATACTAGCCTGCCTATAGATGTAATTAGTTAGTCAGCTGGAAAGCCAAAGTACAGCTTTATTGTGGAAGTAAACTTTAAAAGTTGTTGGATGGAACCAATTTTTAAAGACAAGAAAATCATAGACAATGTACTGCAGGTGTACAAGACATTCCATTGTAATGTTCAGCACCGTGCTGTGAATAAAAATTTAGGTACAAATTAATAGTAATAAAATTATGAATTAAAACAATGAGCATATTTTCCTTTATGTTTTTCAATAAAGTAACATATTTAATTACGGTAATTAAAAAGGCTAGGAAATAAATTATCTAGTGTAATTTATAGGGTTTGCTAGGTATATGTCAGTAATGCAAACGTTTTCAAATTGTGGACGTGTTTTACTATATCATGTTGTTTTGTGAAATTTAAGGCAGCATAAACACTGTGATGTTTAGAGTGTGTGGCCATGTGTGTCAGAGTGCAACCTTATAGTGGTCATTTTGCGTACTATAAAAAGCAGGACTAGAATCATGGTAAGAGTGTTGGCTCCTCTCCTTTTTTGTAAAACAAGACTCCATTTTGTTCTAACACCTTTTAAATATCTTCTACCACATGCATAGTATGCAAATGTCTTAGGCAGTGTTGATAATTCATAAAAACATTTGTCTTGTTATTTGATGTATTCTGGATTAGTGAGCCAATAGAAAAGACTGTATTTTTAGAGTTCCAAGCATTCCTTTTGCAAAAAGTGGTGCAATACAATAATATATTTGAATGCCCTTAGAAACAGAATCTAACATAGCAATAGACCACATTTCACTAAAAAACATGAGATCTTTGTAGGCATTATTACCCAGTGCTTGATTAAGCAAATATAGCAATAAGGTGCTAATGACCAATGGCATTATTCATCCATCTATTATCCAACCCGCTATATCCTAACTACAGGGTCACGGGGGTCTGCTGGAGCCAATCCCAGCCAATACAGGGCGCAAGGCAGGAAACAAAACCTGGGCAGGGCACCAGCCCACCGCAGGTCGTGCACACACACACACACCAAGCATACACTAGGGACAATTTAGGATCACCAATGCACCTAACCTGCATGTCTTTGGACTTTGGGAGGAAACCCACGCAGACATGGGGAGAACATGCAAACTCCACGCAGGGAGGACCTGGGAAGCGAACCTGGATCTCCTAACTGCGAGGCAGCAGCGCTATCCAATGGCATTATGTGTAGATTAAACCAAAGTGATTACCTGAAATGGAAACAACTATATAGAGAAAAATAATACTGTTTAAGGATCAATTTTACTAAAACGGGTTGCAATAGATGTGGCAGTTTATCCTGCAAATTTGACATCATAGAAAAAGTGAGCATAGTGGCCTAACACAAGGTAGGCATCCTGCAATATCGGGGTCAAGAAGAAATTTCATGGCAGACAAGTGTTTCCAAATGTGCTGTGTAAGTTCTTCTGCAGAAGCACAGACAAATGGGCAAGGCTGAATACCAGAAACACAATGGTCAGACAGAAACTGAATACAGCAAATAAGAAATTCATTAAGGTTATTTCCTTTAAAAACTGAAACATGTCCAACATTGCTATCAGTTCAAGCCTGGCAGAATCCAATGGGACCCTGGTTCACCCAGTTTTATAGAAAGTGGTCCTTAATGGAAGAGTTCTGACCAAAAAGCCATTTCTCTGAGGTGAAATAATAGCCAAATGACTCACCTGCACATGAAACTACAAGGATTATGGTACAGAAAATGACAATAGGTGCTTTGAACTAATGAGTCAGAATTTTACATGTTTGACTATAGCAGAAGGCAGTTATTAGTCTGAAAGGCCAGAGAACAGTGAAGCAAGATAGATGTTTCCTGCAGGTATGGAGCTGAATTTGTACAAATGGAATTGGTGATTAAATCAAAATTTATGGCTCCTTCACTGCTGAGAAGTAAATTCAAATTCACATTCATCATACAATACCATTCATGAGTTGTTTGATCAGTTCAAACTTCATTCTGTAGCATAACAATGACCCCCCAATCCCCACACACACACACAGCCAAAATCATAAAAAACTATCTGCCTTGAAATGGGAACAGAGAATATTGGAGCAAGATGGTATGTTCCCCCATACAGCCCTAGTCTCAACTTCCTTGAGCCGATCTGGGATTATTTGCAGAGACAAAAGCAAGCAAGTAAGGTAGCCAAAGTCTGCAGTGACACTGTGGCAAGATCTCCAAAAGGTTTGGAACAACTGACTACACAGGTACCTTCAGAAACTGCATGCAAGTGGATCTAAGTAAAATTTGTGCTGTTTTTAAGGCAAAAGAGGTCACACCAAATATTGATTTTATTTTGCATTTTTCTGTTTACTGCACTTTTAAGGAAGGATATTGATTAATATGAACTTGTTTATGGCATTATTTTAAAAACTTTCACACTCTATAGCATTTTTTTCACACGTGCCTGGGACTTTTGCACAGTTCTGCATATCTGTTTCTTCTCCAGTGTATTTTAGATTAGATTAGATAAACTTTATTAGTCCCATGGGAAAATCAAAATATATACAGCAGCATTAACATAACAAACAAGATTACAGACTCACAGGACACATAATAAAGCAAACCAGTTTAGTAGATATATATATATATATACTAGGCTGACCCGCCTTTTAAGGCAACTGAATTAAGGCAATTCAATATGTAGATCAATTTGATATTTTATACAAACTAATTAATTTGGTTTTATTGCATTTGAGCGGTATTACTTTAATACTCGTAGTTTCTGTTATTTTTGTGATGAAGTTTAAACTTTTTTTCTATATTGAGGTCGCCCTTTTGAACCCCCCCTGATATTTACTACGCGGTGAGGCATTTGTACTCCATCAACATTAATTATTTCCAGAGACATAATTTTGTCTATTTTTCCAGCGCATCACGCACAAAAGCAAGGGAATGATGGGAACACCAGAACTC
Source organism: Polypterus senegalus (assembly GCF_016835505.1). NCBI lineage: Eukaryota > Metazoa > Chordata > Cladistia > Polypteriformes > Polypteridae > Polypterus > Polypterus senegalus. Next base: position 69,040,343 of record NC_053154.1, on the reverse strand, counting down.
TGCTCACATCATGTCGCTTCGTACCGCAAGCTGCAAGTAGTAAGTCTGTGATAAGCGGAATACTGCTACGCTTTCCACTCACGGGATAGAAGGACAATCCCGACCGCTTTTATTTTATATAGTAAGAAAGATGAAGAAGATATCGCACAGTCTGGAGTAGAAAATCATCTTTTACCTGGAAAAATGAAACTACAAATCCCATCATGCATTGCAAAATGGACGGGGCATTTGTGAAACTCCGCGCCTGCATAGCACTCACGGGACGGAAGGACAATCCCGACCACTTTTATATAGAAGGATATATATAAATAAGAATAAACTTAATGAGCACATAGAGTGGAAGCATTGAATTACCTGATAACAGTGGGCTGAAAAGACCCCTAGAGATGCTTCATAGCACACTGTGGTGGATTGAGCCTGTGGCTAAAGGTGCCCCAAGAGAGCACCTCTTGGAGGGGATGGAGAGGATTTTTCATGATGCCATCATCCTCTTTTTCATAACAGCTTCCATTGTGTCCAAGGTTAATTCTGTAATGGAGCAGGTTTCCTGATAAGTTGTATTAAAGTTTATTTTTCTTCTCCTTTTGTTCATCACTGTGTTTTTTTGTTCTTTATAAAGTATGTATGTTTAAAGTAGTCTGTCAAATCTGTTCACATTTTGACAAATGAGCAAAGCAAACATTTACTGGCTTCATGGTAAGGATTTTAGCTCATTTTTGAGTTAGGTTGGCAGGACATTGCACAGCTTCAAGTTGGAGGTGATATCAAACTTGTTGACTGAAGTTGCTAATCTCATCACCTTCAGGATGTCATATTACACAAATAGGAATCATAGGGGATGACATACTACATGACTGCTGAGTTTTCAACAGTTTTCAGTATTTCCAAATATCGCAAATTTGATATTTTTTCTGAAAGCCAATAATGTGCTGCCTAACAGTGTTCAGACTATATGAAGGCTTCACAGGCATAGCAACATCATCTGCAGTCTCAGCCCTTTTTTGTTTTTCTATTCTGTTGGGGTACGTAAAACACTGAGACATCAGCCTCCCTTCTGTTTTCAAGGTCCAAACATCCATGTTCCTTATTCCTTGTAGCTGAATTTTGTACATTGTACATTCGACTGAGTGCTCATTGGCTATGAGCTCTCATATACCCATGAGGCTGCTCCTTAAACTTAAGACAAGTTAAACCTGTTTGATTTTGTTGGGGCAATTATCAGACAGATTGGAATGAGTCACTGGGAATGTCAAATGCTACGATTTTGTAAATATGTCCACTACTGAAAAATACAAAAAAAATTGTGTAGTGAGATGGAGCCTTTAGCATCAATTACTTTGTTTAGCACCACATTACATATTTTCTGTATAGGTCTCCCTGCAACAATTAAATTAATGTGGAAATGTAGCTAAAAAAAATTGCTAGAAATACAGTATGCCATTGAGAGACATTGTATTTTCATCACTAGTGTGACTGTAGACCTCCCCATCAAAGCAAAAAATGGGCAAATGCTGCATGTCCTAACAAATTGAGCTTCAGGGTATGTGTAAGTATGTTCCTTAGTATACAATGCCTATAAAAGGATTCAACACATTGGAAGGGGTTTTATAAGTGACATAATTAGTTAGATGAAGATCACCTCTCTGTAGTCAATTAGCGAATTTCCATGTAGTGAAAAAAATGTTCACAATCGTACATTTTAGTGTATTCTAATTTGGAAATTTTGCAGCATGTAAGATTTTTGAAATATTAACTGTACTTCTCTATAGTCATATGAACAAGAGACATAGATCGATTTCACCAGTCTGGTACAGGAATTATGTAGCTGCAGAAAAGAACACAAGCAAACACGAAAATGTGAATGAGGTTTTAGGGAGCAGTATCCTTGTCTAAACCCCTCAAAAAAACTCTTTGCATTTTGAAAACTAATTTCAATGTCAGTTTTGTGAAACTGAATGTGAATGAAACCTTGCCAGTTTCCCTCATTACAATTTAGGTGTATGTTGAAATGTTTTTATTTGTTTGGTCACTTTGTTAATTCAGTAGCTTATGAAAGGAAGAAACAAATTAATGGTTTTATAAGGACAGGGTTATGAAATTAGACTAGGCATCAGTTCTTTTCCTGAGATCTTTTGGTTAATTTATATGTAGACAGGTAAAACATATTCTGCAATGGTATTTGTCCAGGGACATTTAGTTATCAAAACTGGCTTTTTTTGCCAAATGCCTGCATCATAGTAAGCCATTTTCAAAACTGACCAAGTAAGTGCTTTCATTGAGAAGACCTCTGCCATTGGGGCACATCCACACTTTGCACCTTTATTCCTCTTTTTGCTCTATATTAGTTTATAACAGTTAATTGTTGATAAAAATGCATTTCTGTTGAAGTTATTAACTATAAAAACTATTTTTATATGATTTCTGCAAAGGTTTTGTTTGGATCCTGTCTGTTCCCACACAAAACCAGTCTCAGTTCTGCCTAGTTCAATTTGCAGCACTAAAAGTGCTCCCAAATCCACATTAAAAGCATTATACTGCTCCTTTCTGTCAGTAATAAGCATTCTACCACTTGAGAGAAATACGTTTCAATAGACTGCACAAGGGATTTTTTAAGCTTACCCTGCTGACTGCTTGAATTAAATGACCAGTTTTTTCATATTGTTTGGCAAGTGAGCAACCTCAGGTGCCCATTCCATCACTTCTAAAGAGAAAGCAATTGAGAGAGTCTATGGGCACTGCAGTTAATTCTTCTGAAACCTTTCAAGGTGGAGGCTATATTTGCACTGTCATCATTGACAACATTGATCTTTTGAACTAAGAGCTAAGCATCATCTTGGAACACAGTAAATTATATCGCTTTTTTCAAAGTTTTGGGCTCAAACAGTGGTACAAAAAGCACTCTGGGGAGAAGCTCAGTCTTGTCTTCAGTGTAATGATAGGTATGATTTTACTCATAACTGCTGCTTTAAGGTATGATTTTACTCACAACTACTGCTTTAGAATCTGAGCTGTCTCGCTCACATGTCATAATACCTATTGTTTCAAAGATGCAGAAATATTGTATTGCTAACACATTTTCAGTTCTGCCTGTTGTATCAATGGTATGCATGTTAAATACAATATAATCTTTACAGTTCATTGTGTTGAATTGTTAAATATCCTAATAAAGACTTCAAACACACATTTTTGCTTCTCTTAATTTTTTGGCCACTTGTCACTTTTGTGGTTGAAAATCTCAGGTTAATTTTGTTCTTTGTGACGTATAAGGCCTATAGTGATGTATAAGACCTAAAAAGCCTGGCTTAATAATAGTATGTATAATACATTTTTAAACAAACAACAGGTGGTCTCTTTTGTCATCTGTAGCAATAAAAAAACTAACTGCCATATGTTGCATTTTCCTTAGGCTATTTTAATGGTTATCTAATCTCCAATTTTAACAGTTGATGTTTGTTTTAGCTTCCATAGCCAACATGTGCTCTCTAGTATTTTAATTATGCCTTCTAACTGGACAGAGCCTACTATTTGTGCCTGCATCTGCATTCTAACTGGCTGTGGTGTTGTCACCCATTACACTGTCTAAATAGCCAGGTGTAGGTTAAAATGATGTTTTAGGTCACCTTTTTCTAATTTACAACTATAATATGAAACAAAAATATTCTGAAATACTTTGTTTCAACATTTTTTATTGTCTGCAATATGTGATTGTGTGCATAATACTTTGCATACTATATAATGTGCAGATCCTTTAAGTTATTGTATATATCTGTGCACTCAGTTTGAAATGTAGGTTTCAAAAGAACATGATAATAATGTATTTAGGCTAAAAGCTGTGTGGTGTGATTTTATACAAAACTTTGGATTATTAACATAAAAAGGGTATAAATCAACATATACAGTAGAGCTCAGAAAAAGTGGATGAGAAGTGGTAGAACGAGTTGCAATATAACAAAGGAATACAAAACAGGTGAATACATTTTAAGTTTAAAATGGTACAAAGGCAAAAAGAAACATATTTGCATCCATCCATCCATCCAAAGAACTTGATCTCCAAGTATTGTGGTTGCAGTTATATATTTTTTTATTTTTTAGAAAAAAAGATACATATACACACCAATACTTTATATCACCTTGAAGCAAGAAGTAAACAGTTTTTTAACTATATTTGTATAATCACATACTTATCCAAACCTTTACTTTCAAAATTATTTTTCATGCCACTCCTTGAACCAATTTTCTTTGCCACTAGACACTTAGTAAGCTTACATTTTGTAAACTAGATTGTGGGTTTTGTGCTGCAATTCACCCATCATCTTCTGTATTCTGTTGCAGTTGCCCTACAGAAGTCCAATGCATTATTTATACATTTTTCTTGTTGTTGCTTTTATTTTTCATTTCACATCTGGAATATATTAAGTACATACATACATTTTTATATCAGCTCTTTCCAGTGCTGGGTTACAGGGGTGGGGACAATACCTTTGCTGGTAGCCCTTAGCACAGGAAACAGGTAGCCCTTAGCACAGTCATACAGACACGTACACCTAAACCAGTGATTTTGAGCCATTTTTGAGTTGATGGAGGCTGTTGCCAGCTCGCAAACATATGAAACTATTCACTGTATAATCCGCCGCCCACTTTTTCACCAGGATGCCACAGAAGGGACTGACACAGCATTGTGAGACTTTTTATTCTGTTTCTAATCAGACTCCCTTTAACTTTCCTGATACTGTATCCTGGACATTGTTTAATTTTACTGTATTTGCCTTTTGTAATAACACTCATTTCTCCCTTCCTTGAGGGGGAAGCATGGGTGGGAGAGATGGGGGTGAAGCAAACATGGTTAGAAATGGGATAACCCCTCAAGAATGATATAAAGAAATAAATAAGTGATATAAGGAAAGAAATAAAGGACATACACAAAACAAACAAGAAGCTGCTTCAGGAGATTAAAGATCAGGAAAAACATTTAAATAATCACTTTAAGGCAACTTTTACAGATATGCTAGAAAAAATTGAGGAAAAAATATAGGAAAATGCATCTAAGTTTGAGAATAAACTTAGAGCACTTGGCACTCAGCTGGAGGACATTAAGCAAATATTCACGACTCACATTGAAATAGCTGAACAACTGGCATCTACTGCTGATGGAAAAGCAACGGCTGCAAATTCCATGTGCAAAGTACTTCCCGACAGATTAGCTGCACTAGAAGATAAATGCAGAAGGAATAATATCAAAATTGAAGGTATCCCTGAGAATCGTGAAAGTCCAAGCCGAGGGAAATTCGTAGCTGAACTATTCTCTAAAATAATCAGAGAGGACTTTAAATCAGACACCGAGATGCAGCAGCTTACTGCATACATGGATCAAATACCTTAAAACCTTGGGCTCTCATTGTGCGTTTTGAAAAATTACAATTTAAATTACATATAATGTTACTTCTCAGACAGAAACGAGATTATATTTGAAAATAACCATATTCATATTTTCTGTGATTTCTCACCCTCAACAACTGCTAAAGTACTGCATTTTACAACATTAAACAGCACTTACGGAAAGCCGAGATCAAATACAGCCTCTTGTATCCTGCCAAACCTAAAGTGGACATTCAAGGCAAGCTCTATATTTTTACTTCGATGGAGGAAGCAGAGAAAGAGCTAAGAAAAAAGATCCAGACACTTTTTTGAAATACAATCATGAGTGGCATCCGGTTCTGGCAAAGCAAAGAAGATCTTACTAGCTGTTTGATCAGCTTGCAATGATAATAGTACCGCAATTATATTTCCTGTTTCCTTCTTGGCTACTTCTTGTTTATGTTTTAAGCACAATTATATGTGGGTGTGTATGTATCTGTACATTTTTTTTTAGGGGACTGTTTAACACCATACCCTAGGTTTATTGTATGGGTTTACTATGCTTATCCATGGCTACATCATTCCCTGGGTTTACTCTCTCAAGACTGTTTAAGATTATAATTTATGCTTATAGTATTTGGACTTTATTGTCAATAGATATCTCTATTTTAATACTTATATGCTGCTGCTGAGGGCCTTGTTTTGTTCTGGACATGTTGTGTCTCTATGTATGTCAGTGGACTGGTGAAGTGTGGTCTAGCCTCCTTTAAATCCTTATAATTATAAGTACCAACGCAATAATAGGCTTCATGGCAATAACTCCTGGGAAAATTGGAAATTAAGATTAAAGCTGTCTTATCTTAAATTAAGACTACAAAACGACAAAAGTCGAGAAGCAGTTCCTCCATGACCAAACAGTTAACTTTGTGAGCTGGAATGTTAAAGGTCTCAATCACAAATTAAAGAGAAAGAAAATATTCTCTCACCTAACAGGTCTAAATGCTAAAATAGTATTTTACAGGAGACCGTTTTATTAAGCAGTTTCGGCTGCACTGAGACTAGACTGGCCAAAAATTCCATTCCAGCTTTACAAAGAAAACTAGAGGTGTGGGAATTCTTATACATAGAACATTTGCATTTGTAGTATGAGATGTAATATCTCATCCTAAAGGGAGATATGTGATCGTCATGGGCAATTTATTTAATCATAATGTGATTTTTATAAATATCTACGTGCCCAATGTGGATGATAGGGACTTCACCAAAAACATATTTGTATTTGCATCCATTCCCAATGTGAACACTCATAAAATTATAATGGCTGGGGACTTTAACTGTGTTTTAAATCCACACCTAGATAGGTCTCCTGCCACAGGGGAGATGAAATCTAACACTGCAAAAACAATTACAAAGTTTGTAACTGATCACAACTTATCAGACACCTGGAGATTTCTAAACCCAAACTCAAGAGCATATTCCTCCTACTTAACAGTGCATCACTGCTATTATTTCTTTATACATAACAATTTTTTGCCTACGATTAAATCTTGTCAGTACAATGCTATTCTTATCTCCAACTATGCCCCTTTGATCATGGAACTCAAATCATTATACCTCACATACTCATCTTGCAGCTGGCGTCTTAACCCACTTTTATTAGCAGACAAGACCTGTACAGAATTTATATCCAAGAAAATCTATTTTTGTACAGACAAATACAGCCTACAGGAATACTCTGGGAAACCCTGAAGGCTTTCTTAAGAAGACAGATTATCTCATATCTTTCCCACAAAAATAAACTGGAACACAAGAAGGTATCAGAGCTAATCAGTGAAATTATCAGAATAGATCAAGAACATACCATGCGTCCAAATGTAACACTTCATAGGAAAAAACAGGCTATGCATTCAGAACTCAACCTCTCGACAATTAAAGAAACAGAACAACCCATTTTTAAATCAAGACTTCATTACTTTGGGTGGTTCACTGTTGAAATGCTAATCAGATAAAGGGGATTATCAGAGAAGGACTGGAACAGAAAATTTCTCGATATGCAGATGATATGCTACTGTATATATCAGACCCACAAAATTCTGTGCCTGCAGTCTTAACAGCACTTACAGAATTTCAAAAGATCTCTGGTCTCAGAAATAATCTGAATAAAACTGTACTCTTTCCAGTGAATTCTCGAGCATATAATATTAGATTAGACACCCTACCTTTTATCAATGCAGAACAGTTTAAATACCTAGGGGTAAACATCACAAGTAAACACAAAGCTCTTTATCAACAAAATTTTGCCGTCTGCATGGAAAAAATTAAGCAAGACTTGCATAGATGGTCAACCCTTCATCTCTCTCTAGCTGGAAGAATTAACATTGTTAAGATGAATATTCTTCCTAAGCTTCTTTTTTTATTTCAAAACACTTCGATATACATCAATAAATAATTTTTTAAGCAATTAGATTCAACAATAACCTCATTTATTTGGAACTCAAAACATCCACTTATCCAAAGAGCGACCCTACAAAGACCTTAGGCAGAAGTTGGCATGGCTCTACCCCACTTTCAGTTTTATTACTGCGCATCAAAGATGCAAGCTATAAAAACCTGGACACAAATAAATGAACATACACAGGCCTGGTCCACAATAGAAGTAAAATCCTGCAGTACTTCTTTATATTCTCTGCTTTGTGCCCCAATAATTGCAAGTTATCGGCAATATACTGATAACCCAATTGTGCTTCACTCACTCAGAATATGGAACCAATGTAGAAAGCATTTTAAGATGGAGAAGCTTTTATCTGTGGCACCTCTGCAAGAGAACCACCTCTTTGAACCTTCGCAAACATATGCAGTTTTTAATATCTGGAAAAAAGTTTGGATTAACTTGCTTAGAGATCTTTATATAGACAACATCTTTGCATCCTATTAAAAATTACATTCCAAATTTAACTTTCCAGCTACACATTTCTTTCACTATCTTCAAATTAGGAACTTTTTTCTTCATCTTGCACCCTCGCCCATGCTGGAAAAAAATATTGCTCAAATTTCAAGGACTTAGACACCATCTCTGCAATATATAAAATTATTTTACAGTCCCTCCCTTTCAAAGATCCAAGAGGACACTAGGAAAAAGATCTCTTAATCATATCAGAAAAGGAGTGGAAAATAGCAATACAGAGAATTCACTCGAGCTCCATATGTGCAAAGCATACAATTATTTAACTCAAAATTATATATTGAGCACATCTGTCTCACCTAGAACTCTCCAAAATGTTTCCAGGGCAGGATCCAACCTTCAAACGCTGCAAAGAAGTCCCAGCCTCACTGGGTCACATGTTTTGGACCTGCACCAAATTAACATCATTCTGGACCAAAGTTTTTAATTACCTTTCAGACAGCCTTGGTGTCACAATACCTCCTAACTCATTAACAGCTGTGTTTGGTGTTCTTCCAGATGGGTTTAAAGTGGAGAAGGACAAACAAACTGTGATTGCATTCACTACACTTTTGGCACACAGACTTATTTTGCTAAACTGGAGGAATCCTAATTCTCCTCTTTTTAGTCAGTGGGAAACCGATGTGTTATACTATTTAAAATTGGAAAAAATCAAATACTCAGAGGATCTGTACAGATTTTTTTCAAAACATGGCAGGATGTAATCAATAATATTTTAGAATAAGCTCTTAAAGCACCAAGGAAGCAATTATTTCCACATTTCTTTCTCTTCTCCATTCATCTCTATTGGCCTATCAAATTCATCAATTTAGGTATGTTTAGAAGCCTTAAGTTTTACCCCGTTGTCGACTTGTTCTCAATCCTATTTTTTGTAAAAATTGATTGATTTGTATGGAATGATTATAATAAAATTAATAATAAAAAAAAGACGTCATTACTATGGACATGGAGAAAAAGCTAATAAAATCTTAGCTCAACAAATCCACAAGCAGGAACTTTGCAATGCAATCCCAGCAATTAACAACACAGATGGAGACAAAATCATCTCTCTATTATATAAAAAAATCTTGGGACATGATGAGACTTTTTTCCGGTGACGAGACGTGATCTTTTGAAGTTAGACTGAGAGACACTTTTGAAGAGAGATCTTTTAAAGAGAGACAGAGGCACTTTCACATCCCGCGAGACAGGCACATTACATCATACTTATAACCTTTGTAAGCAAGTCCCGTGATACACATGCAGAACAAGTTAGAGATAATGGAAGTAGGAAAATTTGAAAGTCTCTAAAAAATTAGTGAAAAGATCACATTAGCAAAAATAAACGGAAAATATTACGCAGTGAAATAATGGAAAAGCGAAAAGAGATTGCATACTGTTTGAGGACAAAAGGCCAGGTGCTGTACAGACTTTTAAATGTTTGAAGCACCACCCGAAATGCCAATCACGCGGAACGGAAGAAGCAGCAAACTAGTGGCAAGCCAACAGCTGATCAAGCAAAGAGGAGGTAAAAATAACAACTGTTACTTGTTTCTGGATGTATCGCCGTTTAAGAGGGGTTACAGAGGAGCGAGCGCGTCACCTTAGTGTGCATTCAGCCACACTCTTCACAATGACGCTTAAAGGAGGGGAGGGGTATGCGAGTGAAGTTTAGATCACAAAGCATGGTAGCAGCAGCAAGCCAGCTTCTGATCAAGCAAAGAAGAGTTTAAATAAATGTATTTGTTTCTCATTGTATCAACATTTAAGTGGAGTTTCGGATGAGCGGCTGCATCTCCTTGGGGTGCGCTCAGCCACCCTCTTCACAATGGCACGTAGCACTGGCAGGGGGGAGGGAAGGGGTAGGCGAGTGAAGTGCAGATCATGCGGCAAACAGCAGCAGCAAGCCAACAGCTGATCGAGCAAAGAGCAGTTAAAAAAATGTATTTATTTTCCATTGTATCACCATTTATGCGTGGTTTGGAAGAGCGGACTTGTCTCCTTGGGGTGCATTCAGCCCCCTTCTTCACAAAGCTGCAATGTGCAGATGGGGGGGAGAGGGGTTGGCGACTGAAGCGAGCAGGGGGAAAAGCCCCCTAGTTGAACATAAAAATATAATGCACACATTTACAGACTTATATAAGACAAGACACAATCTAATGTGTTTTTGGATGCATTACAGACACCACAACTAGATACTCTCAGTGCAGATGAATTGGATAAACCTCTGGGTTTAGATGCTATAAACTGACTTCAGAGTGGGAAAGAAGCAGGCCCTGATGGCTACCCTGCTGAATTTTATAAAAAATACTCAATTATGTTAGTTCCCCTCTTATTAGCAACATTTACAGAAGCTTTAGACAATAAAATTATACCACAGACTTTTTACCAGGCATTAATTACAGTCTTTCCTAAGAAAAATAAGGACTTATTAAATTGTGCATCATAGAGACCAATCTCACTTCTGAATAATGATGTTAAGATACTCTCTAAAGTCCTAGCTAGAAGGATTTTGAAAAAGTGCTTCCTTCGGTAATATCACAAGACCAAACTGGATTTATTAAAGGCAGACACTTAGTGTCCAATCCTCAACGCCTGTGTAATGTGATATATTCACCCACAAATCTAACATCCCGGAGATGATATTATCGTTGAATGCAGAAAAAGCATTTGATATGGTTGAATGGAACTACCTTTTTCCTACATTGGAGAAATTTGGGTTTGGCCCGAACATTTGTGCATGGATCAATCTACTATATACCAGTCCAGAAGCTTCAGTTTGTATTAACAACATTATTTCAGACTAATTCAAACCAGAACGTGGTACTAGACAAGAATGCCCCTTGTTACCACTGCTCTTTGCAATCACCATTGAGCCATTGGCAGTTCACTGTCAAAATGCTTATGAGATAAAGGGGATTATCAGAGAAGGACTTGAACAGAAAATTTGACTATATGCAGATGATATGGTACTATATACTGTATATCAGCTCCACAAAATACTGTGCCTGCAGTCCTAACAGCACTAACAGAATTTCAAAAGATTTCTGGTCTCTGAATTAATTTGAATAAAAGTGTTTCTCTTTCCAGTGAACTCTCAAGCACACAATATTAGATTGGACACCTTCCTTTTTATCATCGCAGATCAGTTTCCATACCTAGGGGTAAACATCACAAGTAAACATAAAGCTCTTTATCAACAAAATTTTGCTGTCTGTATGGAAAAAATTAACCAAGACTTGCTTAGATGGTCTACCCTCCATCTCACTTTAGCTGGAAGTTTTAAACTATCAAGATGAAAGTCCTTCCTAAGCTTCTTTTTCTATTTCAAAACATTCCAATATACATCAATAAATAATTTTTAAGAAGTTAGATTCAATCATAACCTCATTTATTTGAAATTCAAAACATCCACTTATCCAAAGGGCGACCCTACAAAGACCTAAGACAGAAGGTGGCATGGCTCTACTCTAATTTTTATTACTGGGAAGCAAATATACAAGCTATAAAAACCTGGACATTGACACAAACAAATGAACATACACAGGTTTGGTCCACAACAGAAATAAAATCCTGCAGTACTTCTTTATATTCCTTTCTTTGAATCCCAATAAGTACAAGTTATCGCCAATATGGCAACAACCTAATTGTACTTTATTCACAATTTAACCAATGTAGGAAGTATTTTAAGACAGAGAAGCTTTTATCTGTGGCACATCTGCACGATAACCACCTTTTTACACTCTCTCAAGCCTACGCAGTTTTTAATGTCTGGAAAACATTTGGGATTAAATCATTTAGAGACCTGTACATAGACAACATCTTTGTATCCTATGAACAATTACACTAGCAACACACTACCTCCAAATTAGAAACTTTGAAATTAGAAACTAGAAAAAATATTGAGCAGTCTTGAGGACTCAGATGTCATTTCTGCAATATATAAAAACCTTTTAAAGCCCCTCCCATTCAATGATCCCAAAGTACAGTGGGAAAGGATCTCTTACTCAACATTTCAGAAAAGGAGTGGAAGCATGCACAGAATTCACTCTAGCTTCATATGTGCAAAGCATACAATTATTCTACTTAAAATTATATATCGAGCACATCTGTCTCATTTAAAATTATCCAAAATGTTTCCAGAGCAAGACCCAACCTGCAAATGTTGCAATCGAGATCCAGCCTCATTGGGCCATATGTTTTGGACGTGCACCAAATTAACATCATTTTGGACCAAAATCTTTAAATGCCTTTCAGACAGCCTTGGAGTCACAATCCCTCCTAATCCACTAACAGCTCTGTTTGGTGTAAAAATGTCCTTAAAGTGGAGAAATTACAAACTGTAATTGCCTTTACTTCACTTTTGGCACTTAGACGTATCTTGCTCAACTGGAAGAATCTTAATTCACCTTTTTTTAATTCAGTGGATAACGGATGTTATATATTATCTGAAACTGGAAAAAATCTAATTCTCAATTAGAGGATCTGTACAAAGCTTCTTCAAAACCTGGCAGGATCTAATCAACAACAGAAAAAGCATTTAAATTGAGGAAGCGGATTCTCTTCCCTTTTTTATCCTATGTATTTATTCATTTTTCCTACTATTAAAGGTTTATTCTGTTGCCCTAGCTCTCTTTCTCAGAGGTGGGAGTTGTACAGCATTACAATAACTTATCAAAACCTCAGCTATCCAATGGTAGTGAGCATTTCACTGTATGCAGCTCAACATAGGTGGGATATTTGATAAAATAAGACTTATTCAAACATGTTCCTTGCCAATAGTTATATGTGTGCAAATTGCATACTTTTATAATGAAAGAGAGCAGACAACATGAGAACTTGTGGGGTTATTGGGGTTGACTTGTGGGGTTATTGCATCGTACACAAACAACTTTTAAATATGGCAGTGTCGGGACACCTTGTGGATAAGAGTTTAATAATATAAAGTCAAAAGTTTAATACAATTAATTAAAAACTTATACAAAGAAGTAACATGAACAGTGTAGTAAAATGTACAATAGTGACACAAGAAGAATTGGGGTTCCAGCATAGAATGCCCCATTTTAAAGGTTGTTTGGGTTTAGAAAATAGTACACAGTGAAACATAAGCATAACCAGTTACTGCTGCTCTCCACTTTGGTTTATCTTCTCCAGAAAGTGGAAGGAACGTTGGTAGAGGCAGGTCTGAGGATGACTTAATGGTCCTCTTCTGGGTCTTCATCCTCTTCAGGAAAATAACAGACAAGCAAGCTGCAATGTAACCTCCAAACCCTTCCTCCATGTACCCTTTAAATTAGTCTCTATAGTTCAATAAGCTCTTAAAAGAATGCCATCCATCAACATCACATACACATTTTTTACTGTGGTTCAGTAATTTATCAAATTTTAGGGTATTTTTTTGAATGTGACCTGGATTTAAAATTAAATGACAGATATTCTAAAATAAGCAAATCATTGCAGATGAGCTGTAAATAAATATAAGCCAATAAGCAAAGTAAATGAAATGATAGCTACGATTCCAAAAAATCTAAGGATATGGAACTTGAAAGTACAGCTGGTAAAAAGCACTAATAAGTCATAGCAGTAGCATAGCTAGAGTTTTTGTTGCTTGGGGCAGACTTTGAGTTTGCCACACAAACAAGAAATACAAGAAATGAAAACAACAAAAATTGTAACCACATTTTTAAATATTAATTACAATTATAATTTAACAAAAAGTACAATTTAATTGCAATCTAAAACCTAAAATCTACAACTCTTCTTGCTTTTATGTTGGCAAAATCGTCAATGACATTATCAGAGTTCATTTTGTTTGTTAGTTGCTTTCCTATGGAAAGTATGGCAAGGTTTCTTAAATGCAAAGTACTCATTGAAGATCTTAAATCATTTTTAATAAGCTTCAGTTTGGAGAAGCTTCTTCCACAGCTAGCGACACTAATAGCAATTGTGAGGAAAATTTGCAGAAATATTACGATAATTGGAACTGAATTTCCAAGATTGAATTTTTGAATAAATTTCTAAAATTCAAGAAGAAGTTCCTTGCACAACTCTGTTTTATCTTGCGTAGCAACAATAGTGATGAAACTTTGAAGTGTTTTCCTTACAAGGAGGAACTCTTTCTTGTCAAGATCATCAAGATTGTGATGTAGTTGAGACTTGTAATTAGTATTTAAAAGACTGGATGGAGTAAGAAATTAATATTTCTCAACAAGACTGTGAAACTGTTTAATGCCCCAGCATTCTTTTTTTAATACTTCTTCCCTCATGTTTTTTTTTTTCTAAAAGCAGCACCATTCACATTTGTTCATTTCATCTTGAGATTGAGAGAATAATAAAATATTATTAATGAGATTGAAGGGTTCAACCCTTTCAGTCAGAATAAGTTGACGGAGAGAGTTTTCAGTCAGTGTAAGGTGATGAACTGGTCAAGATTTGGAATTGTAAAATATAACTTTGCAACATATGTACTTGTAACAGTTTTTAAACATTAAAATAGTGTAATTTTGGCATAGATAACACAAATCAATTTGACAAAATTGTCAAAAAAGTCTAGTACCAAAGTTTAATAAAAAGTGCCACCCCTAAAAAAAGTGCCGCCAAGACAGACCACAAAGCTATGTCAGTGAGTCATAGTGGCTTTGTCAATGTCCATATCTAGACAGTGTCTAAAGAAGTTATTAAGAAGGGTCAAAAGATAATGGGTTATGTGGCACAATATGGAGTACAGACCAAAGTAAGATATTTCCAAAAAATACAATGTGCTTGAGAAGCTTTATCTGGAATATTATGTGGAATTTTTATTTCAATATTCTAAACAACACAAAACAGCTGGACAGAAAGTCCAGAAAAGAAGAGCTACATTTATTCCAGGGCTACACAGTATAACTCAAGAGACACTGAAAGAGCTTCATTTTTTCAAGTACTGTTAGTTAAGAGGTGACATAAATTTAGCATTTTTAAATTTTTCATGGGAGGTAATAAGGGTACATGCTAGCTTTTAGTTTAAAATGAGTTATTTAACAAGAACAATGGGGCATCGATCAGGCACAGAGGTTTGGTAAGACAGACTTTTCCATGACTTTTCTGCCTCACTCCACGCTGTCTGTGCAATGCGGCCGCAAACAGCTTAAACAACCCGGCACATCCACATAAAAACGACAAGGGGTGAGCTTTCTTGAAGGCTTTTACTGGATGTACCTTGTTGTAAACTGAAATATATACAAAAGAAACATACAGGTATTTCCAGGTGTACAACCAAAGACAATAAAGAATGATTTACAAAACAATACATAGTAGAAAGTATACAGTACATTAAACAATGAAGCTTTAAAAGACACAAGACAAGTGATTTCCATGGTAGGATCAAGAGAAAGAGAAGCGAGTAGACAGAGGTTCAAATTGCTGCGTACCACAACTAATCAGACCCAGGGATTTATATACCTTAAATTATGCTTTGGATGTGACTGAAACAAGAGATAAAGGGGTGCCTATGTGAGACAAATGGAGTGTATTGTATTCAAATGTTTATTATGGGACCTACAGTACATGCTTTATGTGAGTTTCATAGACCTTTATGGCACCACTATGAGTGTGGGATGTGACTGATAGGTGTGTTAATAAATGACAAAATGAAGGGGGAGCACAGTTCAACAAATAACAGTTAACAGCTGAAAACATGTGGGTCAGAACACTCCCCATTTGATATAATAACATTATATCACTAAACTACATACATTATAGGCAAATATTGCGTTAACTTATCCATTTTCTAGTAGAAAGATTTTTGTGATAGGCCTGATAGATTTTCTGGAGATGCCTTGAGAGGCAGTCTTAACTTCAATTTTTTGTTCAGTACCATCACTGCTAGGGAATACCAAGTTGACAAAAACGATAGACCATTTCTTGCGTGATAGTGGACTCTTCTTCAACAATACAATGTCTCCTATTTGTAAATTTGTGGATCGGTAAGCCCATTTGCTCCTGCTCTGAAAAGTGGAAGGGTATTCGTGTCTCCAGCATGTCTAGAATTGATTTGCAAAGGTTTGCACTTGTCTCCACTGGCTTATAAAGAGATCATTTTCTATGAAACCACTTGGAGGTGCAGACAGTCTGTTCTGTGGCAACATTGAGTCAAAAATTGCCCTTATATGACCAGGCTTCTGTGGATATGTTCTGAAAATTGGCAGGTACCAGCATTCTTCCCCTTCTTTCATTGGAGGGGCTGGTTTTGCATGCCCATTCTCAAATATTTTCTCCATAAAGCTAGCGAACTGCTCTTTCATCTCGAGTCTTCTGTATAAAGAGTGCTGCAGAGAGACAAGGCGAGAAAGAGCCTGTTCATGATTCTTGGGGAGACAAGATCTCGAAAATCTAAAAGGTTGCAAAGCAACATAGCTATCTGCTTTGTCTCTGCTACGTTCCTTCTCCATAACTTTTAAAAAGACTTGGTCTGCAGTTGAGAGGGCACACTTATTGCCTTTAGTTTTGTCAAATATTGACTTGCTCAGCACATCATGTGCAGACTTGATCAAAGAGGCAAATGGTGTTGGCTCCCCGCCATAAGTCACCCCCTCTCTCAAGCGAAGGTGGCTGTAAAAAGGCGTGAAAAGTGAAGCTGTGTCCAATTCTGTGATATGTGCTGCCACAGATTTTAAGCGAGGGTGGTGAATTGCTGCCTCTGGTGTTGGTATTTCTGAGTGATTGTTCAAAATCACGTTGCATTCAATAAATGGAGGCAGGGCTATACTTGCTACTCCATTCACAGCCTCTATTTGGAAACCATCTGTTTTCCATCCATTTGTCTCAATAACTCCCAACACAGGTTCGTAGAGAATATGTGAATGGGCTTCTCTTTAGAGGAGAGGTCTTGATGTGATGATCAGGCAGTCCTGCTTGGTGGGGCAGTATTGGGCTAAATGGCATGTGCTGACTGTGATGACACTCTTTGGACATCTTCACTATCTCCTGCCTGCACCTTTGTAGAAATTGGGTGGTCACCTGAAATGCGTGAAGGACTCCTCATCATGACATCATGTTGTGCTGCAGCTGATTTTTCCATTTCTGTGTGAGTAGGTGAGTTAGGCTGAGAGGTGACAGCATCAAGTGTGAGACATACCATCTGCTCCCTTATATACTCTGCCATCCTTCCCTCATGTGCTGTGTGAAGGACAGCTGGGTCCCATGCCCGGCAGGGACGCCCCTGCTGCTTATGTTCCGGGGGAGCCACCATGGGCAGTCCAGTACCTCCCCCAGGACGCTTGGTGGCAGCCACCCTGGCTGATGGTGATTCCCCAACCACCCGTAGGGCTCCATGGGAGATGGAGTCCTCCACAGCCTGGTTGGGGGCTCGGATGGCTGCTAGGGGGAGCTGCATGGACTCAGCAGCCTGGCTGGACGAATCTTCAGCCCCACCCGGAGGTGCAATTAGGACCAGGTGGTCATGCACCTGGAACACTTCTGGGTGGGTTATAAAAAGGGCCAGCCACCACCACTCAAGGGGCCAGGGTCGGGACGAGGAGGAGTACACTTGTGGAGGAGTGGTGGTTAAAGGAAAGGTTGTGGCTGTGAGGTGAAATAGTGCTTGGGACTGTATATTACCTGTGTGTCACGCGGAGGACTTGCGCCCACGGGTGAAGAAAAATAAAAGTTTGTGTTGGTTTTATACGTGCCTCTGTGTCTTTCTGTGTCGGGTCAGGCGCCTATATAGTGCCTTTTGTTACAGCTGACTGTGATGACACTCTTTGGAATTCTTCACTTTCTTCTGCCTGCACCTTTGTAGAAACTGGATGTTGACCTGAGATGCGTGAAGGACTCCCCATCATGACGTCCTGTTGTGGTGCAGGTGATCGTTCAATTTCTTTGCGTGTGGGTGAGTTAGGCTGTGAAGTGTCAGCGTCAAGTGTTACATACTCTGCTGTCCTTCCCTTAGCTTCAGATGAGCTTTGACGACTGCGGATCTCATGATGTAGTAGATTTGTCGCAGCTGCTAATATTTCAGCTTCAGCTACTGCGGCAGCAACTTCTTTTTCGGACTGAAGAGCCTCTAGTGCTGCCTCCAGTGTAAATCTCTCTGCCTCCATTCTTGCTCATCCTTTTTTAATGGAAAGCATTTTCATTGCGAAGGATGCGCGTACACGCGCAGCTTCAGCTAACGCACAAGCTTTGGTTACAGAACTTTTTGCTGAGGCATTAGAATAGCGTGTGTCTTGAATTGGACACAGAAGCGAATTCGGTTTTGTATACCTTCCCCATATCTGCAACAGGGTAGCTTGCGCTATATAAAATGAACCCAGTACTTGTGTAGCGAGCTATACCAAAAGAAGACTGCCAATTTCAGGCGATTCAGGAGAGGCAAAGTAAATAAAGATGAAACGCTCAAGGCAATCAGATCCCAATTCGGCTTCTGTGTGAAATGATTTTCTCGTTGTTTATGGCCACGAGAAACGCCAATCTATATTGGAAAGCAGAGCATGAACAGCCCTTACTGAGCTTTGACCTGTCAGTAGGTGGAGTTGATTTAAAAGATGCTGCACTCCGAATTGCGGTGTGAATACTGTCTTCCAGCCAAGTCGCCATGAGATCCTCCCTTTTATTCTTGGCACGAATGTCCCTTTACTTAACAGATGTGGAGCAATGTTCTGCTGTCCATCCTGCGCCGTGGAATTGCCCTTTTACTAAGTTGCCGTAGGATCTTTCTTTGATCCACGTGGCCAGAACGTTCCTTAACTTAGCTGTCTTAACGATTCTCTTGCAGTCTATCCCTCGATGTGGATTTGCCTTTTTACTTTTCTGGCTCACTCCGTGCTGTCCTTGCAACACGGCCGCAGAGAGCTAACCTGGCACATCCACATAGAAACGACAAGGGGTGAGCTTTCTTGAAGGCTTTTACTGGACGTACCTCGTTATAAACTAAAATATATACAAAAGAAACATACAAGTATTTACAGGTATACAACCAAACGACAATAAAGAATGATTTACAAAGTAATACATAGCAGAGAGTATACATTAAACAATGGAGCTTTAAAAGACACTTACAAGGCGAGTGGTTTCCACGGTTGGATCAAGACAAAGAGAAGCGCGTAGACAGGTTCAAATTGCTGCGTACCACAACTAACCAGACCCGGGAGTTTATATACCTTAAAGATACATTTCGGATGTGACCGAAACAAGAGATAAAGGGGTGCCTACGTGAGACACATGGGGTGTATTGTATTCAGAAGTTTATTATGGGACCTACATGCTTTACATGAATTTCATAGATATTTATGGCACCACTGTGAGTGTGGGACATGACTGACAGGTGTGTTAATAAATGACATGATGAAGGGGGAGCACAGTTCAACAAATAACAGCTAACAGCTAAAAACATGTGGGACAGAACAATGACCATCCAGATGTTCTTTCTTCATGCTGAGAGCCTTGTAAATGTAGTAAGATACTAATTAATATGATATATAGCTATACTTTGGGAAGAGTCTAGTCTCAAGTTTATGAAATTTGGTAGAGATTAGGTACATATTGATTAATGATCTTTGCTGGGCCAAATGGTCAGTTCATATCAAAATTCTATTAACGTTCTTAGGTTGTTCAATGAAAAAATGCAGGCAACAAATCAAAATCTATGTAACTGGCTTGAAACGAGCTTCATTAAAAGAATCAGTCTGATATTTGCGCTTCTAGTATAGTTTGTGAAATAATCATCTGTATTTTTGTGTTATTAGTTGTGATTTTTTTATATTTAGGTATTTTTTGAATTTTTTTATAAGTGTTGATGGTTCCTGTTAATTGTCTTTTGTAACATTTTATGTTCCTTTTATTTGTGCACGTGGGTGGTAAAACAGGTTGGGCAGGTGCTGAACAGAACTTTTGAAAATCTCTTTAGCAATTCCAAAGGCGTAAAAGAAACCTTCTCAAATGTAAATCTTGCTTAGTACTGTATCATTGTAATTTGTATAGTGCCAATAATAAATAAACCCTAACAAATCTTTATGAAGTTGTCTGCCCTTAAAAATGACGTCTGCCTAATCTTGGAGCTTGTAAGCATCACAAAGTAAAGTTGATGACATTTAAGTACAGCATGTGTGCATTTTGCATAAAAATGGTATTTTCCTATCTTCCTTCTTATGTTTTGGTTTTTTGAGATTGATTTTTTTTAAGTGAATGAAAAATGAATGAGTTATTGGCATACTGTGGTAATTGACATTCATGTTAAAAGGAGTGCTGGCACATGAGAGCAATAGTGTCATTTTTTATAAAAGCAACTGGCAAGCAGCACTTACTTATAAAATTTTTGTGTAAGTCAAAACCTGGTTTAAAGAAACACTTAAAAAAACAGACAAAATAAGCTTTTTATTCGTGGGATCAGTTTGGAGAGTTTAAGAAAATGTCCTTTAAACTGAAACATTGATCCTATACTCCATGTCTGTATGTATTTTGGGTTTAGTATTTCACTATCTTGCTTTCGTCTTTTACATGTTTTAGAATGCAAGTCTGGTTCTCCACTTGTACTGATACGTTAATTTTAAAATTGGAATGCTCTGGATCATGGCCTAGTTTTATTTTTTGAATTTTGAGTTTTTCTGGTGGATAAGTTACATAACCTATGCCACTCAAAAGAAAAAGAAAAAGAAAAAAAATGCAATTGACTAACCTAAAAAGCAAAAATATGAATTTCAGTTTTTCATGATGCCTAAATTGGAACAATGTGTATAACTCTGTGTAGATTTTTGCATGCTAGTTTCTCTATTAAAATTTTGCTGGTGTCCTACAATGGCCTTGTGATTAGTATGAATTCTAAAAATATTGAAACATCTTGAAACAAAGATGAAATATGTCCTTTAATATTAATGAGAGACAATTCTATGCTTAACGTAGATAACTTCTTGACATGGGCTATTATGTATTGCATTGTATTTGAATTATTTCCTCATTTACCAAGTTAACATTAAGGTTGTGCTATTTAATTAAATATTTAGTTGTTTTAGTGTAACTCATGTTTAAAGAAAAGGTTAATATTTATAAAATAGAATGACCTTTTGACTTTAACCAGACCCTCTTGAATAAAATTTAAACAGTCTAAATCGCAACCAGAAGAGCATTGAGTCATAGCATTATGTCTATTGTCTTAATCAGAGAAAAAGAGAGAAGAAGAAAGACAGCTAAGTTTGTTGTTTTTCCATGAAAGCTAAAAAAATGAATCACTGGTTTCCTGCAAATCTAAAAAAAAACACTTAACAACCTCTCCTATGTGAAATATTTGTCTTGTCACTCCCATATCCCATTTGTATGTGAATATACAGTATATTAGCTTTTATTCTTATCCTCATTACCATTGTATCTATCAATTACATGTATTATATTGCTTCTTAAAATTTGTGTGATTCATTTACCATAAGGTAAGCCTAATGGTTAGGAATCCCAATTTATGGGCAAAGGTAATTACAAAGAGCCTCATTAATTGTGGACTTTGCTAAAAGTGTCGTTGATAATTAATTGACTAATAAAATATCCACAAATTCTCCCTGCTTGTATGATAGGTTGTTCCCCCACCTAGAATTAGCTCCCGCATTCTGAAAAAAAAGATTGATACCGAATTATATAAAGCTGTTCAGGAGATGGATACACAGAGGTATTGTTATTATTTTTTGTTCATGTTAAGATTCTTCTTTCACTCGATGAACATTTGTGATAAATCAATAAATGTTGGTTAAATGGCCTGTATTGAATGCTACAACTGCTACTAAAGTTCTATGGGTTATTTAGTCTTAAAAAGCCTTTTACAAAGTATTTCTTTCTAGTAGGCCAGAGTCTCACTTTTATTTGAGCCATAATGTTAAAATATGGAACTTTGCTAGCTCTGCAAACTGACAATCTGTCTGATGCTGCTTCATACCATATTTAATGCTTCTGCCTGCACGTGCATCACATTGTAACTCAGCCCTGTGTTCCTGTTTTGTAGATTACCTTTAATAATTTCAGAAGAGACAAAAAGTCAATGTTATCCCCTTTGACACCCAGTCCCCAATACACACTAAAATATAGTGCACAGTTTTTTTTTACTGAAAAGGGCTTTCCCTTCCAAAATGTATAAGCAATTAGGGATGCTCATGGGAATTGCAGAGATGATCCCAACTTAAAGGCTTTGAAAGTCATCTTGTGCTAGCTCAGGAGAAGCAGAGAGTCTTGACTCAAGCACGACATGACAGGTTGCCTACATTCTTCTATTTGTCCAGAGTAAGTTTCAAAATTACATGCTGTGGGAATCTGGTTAAATCTCTTATTGTTCCATTCACTAAGAAGGGACTGGCTTTTTTTACCAAGATTTGTGATCAGTTACATATTGCATTTATTCTCATTTAACCTGTCTCTTTCATTTATTGTTTTAAATTTTGTAAGACTGCATATCAAGGGATTATTGTGAGAAGACAAAAAACAAAGATGTAGAAGTGAACCAGAAATTGTAGTCAGTGACAGGCTACAGTCAGAATACCAGGAAATCAACCAAACCAAAAGGACAGATCAGGAAACAATCAAAAGCAAGAAAGGCATTCAAGAACCACAAAATGAACCAGTTTGCACAATTAGACAGAAACTAACACTGAAAAACTTAATTTTTTTTATATTATTTCTTATGCAGCTGAGTGATATTTATAACTGGAATCACAATCATATTTATACCTGATGTCCAATGAGGTCAGAAGTGTGATAATTGCGGTCACATAACATGCAGCTCCTGATCATATATTTCTTGTAATATACTTCTAACAGCACGCTCAGAACTCCTAGCCAGACCATCCCCTTTTCCCTCTACACACTCAATTAAGAAATGTAATGCATTGCAAGGAGGACCAAACATCCTACAAAAATAGACAGTAACAGCATCTGTTTGTTTCCACTTCGAGCATTGCATGTAGCTTGTAATTGACTGACAAGAACTGAACAAGTGTTGTATTCATACATCTGTCCATTCACTTTCTGCATCTGCTTACCCAAGGCAGGGTTGCAGTACAACTGAAGCCTATCCCAGCAAGAACTGGAACAAGGCAGAAGCAATCCCCAGACATGGCACCTGTTCATCACAGGGCAAACACACACACACACACACACACACATATTACACACACTGTAAAGTAACTTTAACAGTCCCAGTCCACCTAACTTGCATGTGCTTGGACTGTGGACTGCTGGAGGAAACCAGAGCACCTATGGAGAACATGCAGACTCCGTGTAGGGAACAACCAGGATGTGACCCCTATCCTCCTTCACTGCGAGACAGCAACACTACTACTCTGCCTCCCAGTAATTATTATTGCTGTCTTCAATATCTTCCATCCATTAATCTATTTGTACATTTTTCTCTGCATTAGCCATTACAATAATCCATTCCTTTTGTTAACCAGGGCAGGGTCAGAGGGCAGCGGGAGTCTATCCAAGGCAGAAGCAACACCTGGATCGGGCACCATGCAGTCTGTAGCAGGGTGAACACACGCACTCACACTATAGGGCCAATTTAACAGCCCCAGTTCACCTAAGTTTAATCAGGGTGAAGTTTAATAAGTTCATTACAAATGTTTTAACAAAGGCAGAATGGACTACCATTCTTGCCTCATAGTGCCAGGTTCAATATGGAGTCTGCATGTTCTTCCCTTGTATTTATGGACTGATTGGCATCAGTGTCCTTGGATTTACTCACTCAAAAATATTGTGTTCAGGTTTTTTATTACCGTATCGTCATCAACAGCAACTCATCATACATTAAAAAATTGGTAATTGGTTTGTGGTGCTTCAGTCTGCTCTATTGTACAATCTGCCATTTTATGAGGTTTTTTTTTTGATCATGTGTGCACAGGATATGCCACAAAAAATCTCAAGCTGTAAATAAAAATACAATGCAGAGTAATCAGTTCAGCTCAGATTTATTGCTATGTATAAAGTACAATGAGACTCATATGTGCTCTTTTCACTATGCTTGGTGTGCATCTTGCTCTGTCTCCTTTTTAAAATAACAAAGCAGCATGTAATGGGCTGAGTTGTACATTCAGCATTGGGTTCTCAAAATTCCACCCACGACTGTCACTGCAAGCAGACAAACAACCAAGAACCGCATCCTTACCACAAAGAAAATAGTACCAGAATCTGCAATAAAATTGTTGTTTCTAGTTTCCTTTCATTATCACAAAATGCTTCCTAAATGCATGTTTTCTTACATCAAAACTTTTACTGCTTCAAAGTGGATATACCCTGTGGTGGGCTGGCTCCCTGCCCCGGGTTTGTTCCTGCCTTGCACCCTGTGCTGGGTGGGATTGGCTCCAGCAGACCCCCATGACCCTGTGTTAGGATATAGCGGGTTGGACAATGACTGATTGATTGAAGTGGATATACCTGGTAAGTTTAAAGGAGTTTTCTTTCACTTTTGGATTCTAGTACCTATTCAGGGATGTGCAGTCAGGGGAGGCGTCATCATGAAAGTAAAAAAAACTAATAATGTTGACATAAAATGAATGTATCCACTGGTCTATGCTATAAATGTGTTTTCTGTATGATTCCAATAAGTTTGATTATTTTTATAGTCAAAATCTCTGAATTTGCACATTTCCTGTTCAAATACAGGGGAGAAACGTGAGGTGTGGTAGCGACGAGCTGAGCCTCACTTCAGACTGTGCTGTCTCTCACACACTGGGTTGATGCATGCAATTGGCACATGCCTGTTGCTGTCTCTTTGTATGTCGTCAATATAATGTTTGCAGACAAATTTATTATACACCCTAACTCTCTACAGTCTGGCTAATATCTTTAATTTGTGTGACCTATTTAGTCTTGCTGATCAGACATAAAACCACAGTGAAAATGTACAAGGTGAGGCAGTCAGTACTGTGCCTCACTGAAGGGGGCAGATATGGGCCCAGCAGGTGCTTGTTGCTACTGTTCTTCTACGCAGAGGCTCAAGGTGCCAATATGTTAGCGGTATCTGAAAGTCAAGTGCACTGTAGCGGTCCATTTATTTTTATTTTTTGATCTGACTGACTGCCAAAATGGAAGATTATAGATCTAAGCTTAAAAATTTCTCAAAACTGGACTTTCAGTCAAAACAGGAAGTGATAAATAACAGAAGACCAATGCTTCAAACTGAGGGACAAAAGACAACTCGCTCTTTTCAAACAGAGTGGTATACCCGAAAAAACTGGCTGTGTGGCTCTCCTACAAGAAACCACCTTTACTGCTTTCTGTGCCTTTTGTTCTCAACATGTGACAATTTATGGACTAATATGGGATATTGTGACATAAAAAATATACCAAAAAGCCTGCAGTCAGTGAATAAGCTACTCTTTCGGCTTCATATATTTGTAAATCAGACAAGAATGAGTCAGTGCCTCACCAGCCATGAACCTCAGTGCACCTCACTGAATACTTTACAGCTTCATTGTAAACTGCAAAAACAGACATGGTGTTTTTAGAATTTAGAAAAAATGCTTCACTCTATAGCACGGTTCCAAGTAGCAAATTGATATTGCCAGACACATGATCTTTCGGAGCATTTTGTGGGTTTGTACTGGACAAATACGGGGAACCAATTAAGTGTGACAATATTAGTTATGTCTGTTTCCATAGAATGAAGGAAGAGAGAACCATCCAGTAGCAAAATAGTTTCTGCCCTTTCTGGTACTAACAGCATGAGACACCTGTAAATTGTGTTTCAGATGCAGACCATCTTCAACGGAATATGTAACTCCTGAAGTACGAAGCTTGAAGTCAACCTGCTCAGCCTTACTTAGGCAAGATTGTGCCATCACTTTGTCCTTTGGACATTAATAATAACTGGAACATCCTGCAGGACCCCAACCCCCATTTTCTTTTTGTTAGTCTTTCTTTACAATATATACAATGAGTGTGAAGCATTACCTTTAACTTGAAAAATACTAAACCTATCCTTTAAAGTTACGTTTGGAATTTGATGGCTCTAAAAACCTATGTGTTTTGTAATTTCTGTGCAAGTGGTAACACATACAGTTAAAGATCCCAGTCGGGTCAATGTCTGTGTGCAGTTTGCATATTCTCTCTGTGTTGGGAAGGTTTCTGCCCCTATGGTCAAAAATACTGTCTTTTTGACACTTGTGTACATACTGAACTTATCTTTTATATTTATCATTTATTTTTAAACATATCGATTTGAATCTAAATTGGTTTGCAACTAGGTAAAGTATATACAAAATATTATTTGTGAATCCTTTTTAATATTTAATAAATTGGCATTATATGGTATTACTATATTAGAAGTGCCATATAGAACTATGATTAAAATTGTCTTCATTCATCTAGACTATCTCTTTTCAAAGGGATTTATGCACATTGTGGTCCCCGGCCGGGGAGGGCGTGAGGAGGGCTTGTGCCTCCTCCAGACCGCGAGGGGGCGTCCGTCCTGGTTCTGTTGGGGGCCACGGGTCGAGGGCATGGAAGCCCTACCCTGTAGGGGCCCGTGGTCACCGCAGGCGGCGCCCCGATGCCGGTTTATCCCGTGTGGTCCTCGGCCGGGATGCCTTGGAGGACCAGAGGAGGGCGTGTGCCTCCTCCAGACCGAGTGGGGGCGTCCGTCCTGGTTATGCAGGGGGCCTCGGGTAGGGGCTTTGAAGCCCAGCCCTGTAGGGACCCATGGCCAGCGTCAGGCGGTGCCCCAGTGCCTGTTTATCCCGGGAGCCCGGCACTTCCGCCACACCAGGAAGTGCCGGGTGGAAGACGACCGGGGAGACAGGGGTGTGGCCACCGTTAAGTGCCGGGAAGCAGCTGGAGCCCATCCGGCTTCCCATAAAAGGGGCCGTCTCCCTCCAGTCAGTGGTGGATGTCGGGAGGAAGCAGACAGAGCTGGAGAGAGAGGACGGGAGGTGGCCAGGAAGGCACAGATACTGTGGACCTGGACATTGGGGAAATCGGTGCAAGAAGGCACTGGGGGTGCATGTGAGCAAAACTGTAAATAATAGTATTGTAAATAAACGGTGTGTGGGTGAAAATATGCTGTCCGTCTGTCTGTGCCAGGGCCAGCTTTCACAACACATTGATGTTCCCTTTATGGGTATCTAAAATGGATGACTTGTGTTTTAACTATAACACAAGAAAGCTTACATTACTGTAATAATACAGCCATTGAATGTAGGTCTTTTATCCAATTGTACAATGAGATGTGTTCTGATTTGATCAAAGTGTGGCGCCTCAGTCACTTAGCAGGCTAAAGATGGCATGATTTAAAAAAGACCAGTGGCATCTCTATATTATGAGACAAGTAGGACATTGCCTTCTCATTCCCAGCAGAGGAAGCCGCTTTGCTAAATAAGTAGTACACTTACATATTTGGCTCATGCCTTTATCCAAGGCAACTTGCAACAACATCTGAGAGATACAATTGGTTACAATTGCTTTGCATTTTTATATTTGGTGCACAGGCAGGTGAAGTGACTTGCTAATGGTCACACAATGTCTGTAGCAGAATTTGAACTTGCAACTTAATGGTCTGACATCCAAAGCTTTAATGTTAGTTCTCAAAAGGAAAGAAGATAAAAGAAAATGTTTTGGCTATGTACTTACTCCTCATCAAGTATGTAACTAAAATTGATAGATGGTACCATCAAAATGCCAAGAGCCATCTGGACTGCATATTTTTCTTTATTTAACAACCTCTTTCAAACTTTGAATTCTGGACTCTATGACTTCCTGAATAAAAGAAGGAGAGCAAATCAACACAATGAACAACTTTTGAATATACAGTGGGAAGTCTGAAACTTGAGAGTACAACTTATGGGAAGGATTTAGGAATCATAGTGGACTTGACACTGTCACCTGCCAGACAGTGTTCAGAAGCCATTAGGAAGGTTAACAAAACGTTTAGTTATATAGGATGCTGTGGCCCTAGTGTGTGCTTGGTGTGTGGGTGTGTTTGTTTGTGTCCTGTGGTGGGTTGGCACCCTGCCCAGCATTGGTTCCTGCCTTGTGCCCTGTGTTGGCTGGGATTGGCTCCAGCAGAACCCCGTGACCCTGTATTCGGATTCAGCGGGTTAGAAAATGGATGGATGGATGGATGGTATATAGTACAAGTCCAAGGAGGTTATTCTCAACCTTTATAATGCACAGGTGAGGCCTGATCTGGAGTACTGTGTGCAGTTTTGGTCTCAGGCTACAAAATGGACATAGCAGCGCTAGATAAAGTTCAGAGAAGAGCGACTAGGCTCATTCCTGGGCTACAGGAGATGATCTATGAGGAAAGATTAAAAGAGCTGAGCCTTTTCAGTTTAAGCAAAAGATGAGTAAGAGGAGACATGATTGAAGGGTTTAAAATTATAAAGAGATATAGTACAGTGGATCAAGACTGTAACTTTAAAATAAGTTCATCGGGAACACAGAGATAGTTGTTAAGGGTAAATGTCATGCAATCATTAGGGAGTTTTTCTTTACACAGACAACCATAGACACTTGGAATAAGTTACTACAGTGGTGTGAAAAGCTATTTGCCCCCTTCCTGATTTCTTATTCTTTTGCATGTTTGTCACACAAAATGTTTCTGATCATCAAACTCATTTAACCATTAGTCAAATATAACACAAGTAAACACAAAATGCAGTTTTTAAAATGATGGTTTTTATTATTTAGAGAGAAAAAAAATCCAAACCTACATGGCCCTGTGTGAAAAAGTAATTGCCCCCTGAACCTAATAAGTGGTTGGGCCACCCTTAGCAGCAAAAACTGCAATCAAGCGTTTGCGATAACTTGCAATGAGTCTTTTACAGCGCTCTGGAGGAATTTTGGCCCACTCATCTTTGCAGAATTGTTGTAATTCAGCTTTATTTGAGGGTTTTCTAGCATGAACCGCCTTTTTAAGGTCATGCCATAGCATCTCAGTTGGATTCACGTCAGGACTTTGACTAGGCCACTACAAAGTCTTCATTTTGTTTTTCTTCAGCCATTCAGAGGTGGATTTGCTGGTGTGTTTTGGGTCATTGTCCTGTTGCAGCACCCAAGATCGCTTCAGCTTGAGTTGACGAACAGATGGCCGGACATTCTCCTTCAGGATTTTTTGGTAGACAGTACAATTCATGGTTCCATCTATCACAGCAAGCCTTCCAGGTCCTGAAGCAGCAAAAAAAACCCAGACCATCACACTACCACCACCATATTTTACTGTTGGTATGATGTTCTTTTTCTGAAATGCTGTGTTCCTTTTACGCCAGATGTAACGTGACATTTGCCTTCCAAAAAGTTTAACTTTTGTCTCATCAGTCCACAAGGTATTTTCCCAAAAGTCTTGGCAATCATTGAGATGTTTCTTAGAAAAATTGAGACGAGCCCTAATGTTCTTTTTGCTTAACAGTGGTTTGCATCTTGAAAATCTGCCATGCAGGCCGTTTTGCCCAGTCTCTTTCTTATGGTGGAGTCGTGAACACTGACCTTAACTGAGGCAAGTGAGGCCTGCAGTTCTTTAGACGTTGTCCTGGGGTCTTTTGTGACCCCTCAGATGAGTCGCCTCTGCGCCTTGGGGTAATTTTGGTCGGCCGGCCACTCCTGGAAAGGTTCACCACTGTTCCATGTTTTTGCCATTTGTGGATAATGGCTCTCACTGTGGTTCGTTGGAGTCCCAAAGCTTTAGAAATGGCTTTATAACCTTTACCAGACTGATAGATCTAAATTACTTCTGTTCTCATTTGTTCCTGAATTTCTTTGGATCTTGGCATGATGTCTAGCTTTTGAGGTGCTTTTGGTCTACTTCTCTGTGTCAGGGAGCTCCTATTTAAGTGATTTCTTGATTGAAACAGGTGTGGCAGTAATCAGGCCTGGGGGTGGCTACGGAAATTGAACTCAGGTGTTATACACCACAGTTAGGTTATTTTTTAACAAGGGGGCAATTATTTCTTCACACAGGGTCATGTAGGTTTGGATTTTTTTTCTCCCTAAATAATAAAAACCATCATTTAAAAACTGCATTTTGTATAGTTTTTCACACCACTGTAAATAGTGTGGTAGACAACACGACTTTAGGGGCTTTCAATGCTGGACTTGATGTTATTTTGGAGGAATTAGATGGATGGGATTGTAAAGCTTTCTTGAGCTGAATGGCCTGTTCACATTTAGATTTTTCTAACTTCTTACTGAAAAAGAAGCCACAGAAGGAAAATTTCTCCTTTCTCTCCAACAGTAATTTCCCATAATCTTGTAGTAGTAAAACCCTCTGACCTCCCTCTTTCACAGGATGAATGATCACTACTCGGGTCTGTGTTTCATTCTTGTGCCAATAAACTTGCACAATCCCCAAGTCCACATTAACCTTAACTGCTTTTACCACAAGATTTGTTTCACAGTATATTTCGCATGAGAAAACAAAACCGTGAAAGAGAATAATCCTGTCTCTGAAACCTTGAACTTTATTACTCCCAAACATAATTTCTGGACCCAACTGGCTGGACATTCTGCATCTGTTGATTGCTTTATCAATCAGTGTTCTCACCAAATTCCTAGTAAACTTTACTGTCCCTCCCAAAAAACACAAGACCAACATTACCAAAGGTGAACTTCAGGCACTGTAGACATTGCACCATCAAGAAATTATTATTATCATATGTGTATGCAAGGTACACTAAATGGACATTGGGTATTGGGACACCTGGCCATTTCACCAACAGGGTGTTTAATGACATTGCATTCAAATATACAATATGGAGGTGGCCCCCACTTTGCAGCTATAACAGCTTCCACTCTTCTTGGAAGGCTTTCCACAAGATTTTAGAGTGTTTCTGTGTGAATTTGTGCTCATTCATTCTGTAGAGCATTTATGAGGTCAGGCACTGATGTTAGACGAGGAGGCCTGGCTAGCAATCTTTGTTCCAATTCATCCCAAAGGTGTCAGGGCTCTGTGCAGGTTAGTGAAGTTCTTCCACACCAAACTCATCCAACCATGCCTTTATGGACCTGGCTTTGTGCACTGGGGCACAGTAATGTTGGAATAGAACAGGGCCTCTGCCCCAAACTGTTTCCACAAAGTTGGAAGCATAGTGGTGACGAAAATGTCTTGTTGTGCTGAAGCATTAAGATTGCCCTTCATTGGAAGTAAGGGGCCTAGCCAAACACTAAAAAACCTACCTAATGGCAGCTTTTTCTCAGCTGAACTCTCACCTTTTCTCCTTTCATTTGCAATGACTTTATTCCCTTCTATATGTGTTTGTGTTACCTGCTCCTTCTTTTTCAGTTGCACACCTGATGAAGGCTATACAACTGAAATAATGTGTCTTTCTTTCATTCTATCCTTTTTTGCATGGAAATAACCTTTAATATTTTTCCTTTGCAAACACATACTGACATAGCTCTTCACTGACTCCATGTTTATTAGCAAACCCAACTTGGTCAGCATAATATTTTTTCTTTTTCCATTAGTTAGTTTTTGAGCAACCATAACTTTTCCATGTATCTTGGCATCAGCAGTTTAATTTTGGGTTAGGGGCCGAATTACAAGTGCTCTCCAAAAATCACAGTGGATACCTTGTCTTGTAAAAATGTGCACATTTTTGCTGTAATGCTATTATATGTGGATGGAAATATTCTTCCACTAATTTTCAACATTTTTGAATGTTGAAACAGATTAGTTTAAGTAACAGATATTATAAAATAAAATACTGGACTGTTGACTAAAAGTGCCATATCAGTGTGACTTAAAACTACTTCTCATACAATACTAAATGAATACAGATAAGCAAATTGGCGGAATCTTCCTGTGGAAAACCCCACTGTTTGAACACTACCTGAAAAGCATGCAGTAGACATCTTTATTATTATTATTATTATTATTATTATTATTATTATTATGTTTTATTTATAGGTGCCTTTCAAGGCATTCAAGGATAACTTACAAAACACATTAATAGCAACAGTCACAATATAAAATAAATGCAAAATTAGTTACAATAAAGCCAGTTTTAATACAACATTGAAATTAAATCAATTAAAATGTACTGTATATCAATCAGAATAAACAAGCTTAAAAATGCGTGTTTTAAGGCGAATGTCTTGTGAGAGAGGAGTTCCAAAGTCAAGGTGTAGCTTGACTGAAAGCTCTAAAAACCATGGAAGTCAGGTGAGCAGAAGATATAATAAATCTGTTCTATAATCTATAATAAATCAAAACCAACAAACAAGAAAAGATGAATATGGATTTTTGTAATTTGGACTGTCCTTTCTAACTGGAATGGAAAAATATAGGTAGGTAGTGTTTTGCTGCCATCATGTGGTTAATGAAGATATTACAATGACAAATGAATAGAGTTTCTCATATTATTTATATCGATAGCTCTATGGATTGAACGGCAGCATGTAGTCTGTTCTGCAGGACTTTTGAAAGAGGCTTGTCAAGAGCAGGTTACTGAGCTTTATCTTATTTTATATATTTACACAAAATTTGACATTTCCTTTCCTCTCACAAATCTATTGAATATACAAGCTACAGCAATAATATATACTCACTTCAAATTAAAATAGTGAAGTGCTGGTGGCACCCAACCCAGATCCCCTAGAGACACAATACTTTTGTGTTTCCATGGCTTGATTTAACTGAATCAATTGCTTATTTCTTACTGTAGTTTTGTACATCATATTTTGGAACTGAATATTTAATGTTTCTTCTACATTTGAAATATGGAAATAAAAGCTATTAAAAATTACACTTTAATGCACTGCTATTTTTTGAACATAATAAATGTGTAACCATTAAATGTGTAACTGATGGGCAGGTGTCTACCAGTGTCCTAACCCAAACTTTAATTTGTCTACCATAAATTTCAATCCCACTGTCAAAGTTGATAGAGACTACAGAGGACTCAATACTTATGTGAAGAGATCTTTCATATTTTGCTTCTTCCAACTTCAGAAAACTGGAAAATGAAGTTGGTTTCTAAATATGAATGGTCCTGAGACATTAATTTGTGCATTCATTTTGTGATGGATTGATTACTACAATATGCTAGTTACTGGCTGTTAAAATTATTCTACAGTTAATTCAGAATGCTGCTGCAAGAATCATTACAAAAACTATAAAGTACAACCACATCACTTAAGCTGTTACACTGGTTTCCTGTTAAGTTTAGGGTTGATTTCTTCTTAAATAGAAGGCTTTAAATAGCCAAGGCCCTGCTTACCTACCTGAACTTCTTACTTTCAAATCAGAATGCATATTAAGATTTTAAGATGGTGGCTTTGTAAGGGTTTCAAGGATTAATAAAACATTAGGAGATTAAGCTTTTAGCTACAGAATCCCAAAGTTTTGGAACAATCTGCCTGCATAAATATACTGCATAAGAAACACCCATTTTCCCTTTGGTCTTACCGTTTAAATCCTGGCTGAAGACTTAGTACTTTAGTCTAAGGCAGAGGTGCCGAATGCGTCGATCGTGATTGACCGGTAGATCTGAAAGGGTGTGCAGGTAGATTGCGTTGCATTCAAAAAATTTTTTTTTTAAATGTTAGTCTATCATATATCCTCCCTATGGCATTTGCCACTTGATTGACATACAGGGCGGCCAGTCTGAGATCTCTTTTCTTCTAACACACTAGTCATCCCGCTTAAATGTGCGAGCTACTGCAAAACTCTGGCTATCTAAATGATCTAGTTAGCCTTCCAATTTACAGTGCATCTGGAAAGTATTTACAGCACATCACTTTTTCCACATTTTGTTATGTTACAGTCTTATTCCAAAATGGATTAAATTCATTTTTTTCCTCAGAATTCTACACACAACACCCCATAATGACAACATGAAAAAAGTTTACTTGAGGTTTTTGCAAATTTATTAACAATAAAAAAACTGAGAAATCACATGTACATAAATATTCACAGCTCAATACTTTGTCGATGCACCTTTGGCAGCAATTACAGCCCCAAGTCTTTTTGAATATGATGCCACAAGCTTGGCACACCTATCCTTAGCCAGTTTCGCCCATTCCTCTTTGCAGCACCTCTCAAGCTCCATCAGGTTGGATGGGAAGCGTCGGTGCACAGCCATTTTAAGATCTCTCCAGAGATGTTCAATCGGATTCAAGTCTGGACTCTGGCTGGGCCACTCAAGGACATTCACAGAGTTATCCTGAAGCCACTCCTTTGATATCTTGGCTGTGTGCTTGGGGTTGTTGTCCTGCTGGAAGATGAACCGTCGTCCCAGTCTGAGGTCAAGAGCGCCCTGGAGCCGGTTTTCATCCAGGATGTCTCTGAGGTCAAGAGCGCCCTGGAGCCGGTTTTTATCCAGGATGTCTCTGTACATTGCTGCAGTCATATTTCTCTTTATCCTGACTAGTCTCCCGGTTCCTGCCGCTGAAAAACATCCCCACAGCATGATGCTGCCACCACCATGCTTCACTGTAGGGATGGTATTGGCCTGGTGATGAGCGGTGCCTGGTTTCCTCTAAACGTGATGCCTGGCATTTACACCAAAGAGTTCAATCTTTGTCTCATCAAACCAGAGAATTTTGTTTCTCGTGGTCTGAGAGTCCTTCAGGTGCCTTTTGGCAAACTCCAGGTGGGCTGCCATGTGCCTTTTACTAAGTTTGGCCACTCTACCATACAGGCCTGATTGATGGATTGCTGCAGAGATGGTTGTCCTTCTGGAAGGTTCTCCTCTCTCCACAGAGGACCTCTGGAGTTCTGACAGAGTGACCATCGGGTTCTTGGTCACCTCCCTGACTAAGGCCCTTCTCCCCCGATCGCTCAGTTTAGATGGCCGGCCAGCTCTAGGAAGAGTCCTGGTGGTTTTGAGCTTCTTCCACTTACGGATAATGGAGGCCACTGTGCTCATTGGGACCTTCAAAGCAGCAGACAAATTTCTGTAACCTTCCCCAGATTTGTGCCTCGAGACAATCCTGTCTCAGAGGTATACAGACAATTCCTCTGACTTCATGCTTGGTATGTGCTCTGACATGAACTGTCAACTGTGGGACCTTATATAGACAGGTGTGTGCCTTTCCAAATTGTGTCCAATCAACTGAATTTACCACAGGTGGACTCCAGTTAAGCTGCAGAAACATCTCAAGGATGATCAGGGGAAACAGGTTGCACCTGAGCTCAATTTTGAGCTTCATGGCAAAGGCTGTGAATACTTATGTACATGTGCTTTCTCAATTTTTTTATTTTTAATAAATTTTTAAAAACCTCAAGTAAACGTTTTTCACGTTGTCATTATGGGGTGTTGTGTGTAGAATTCTGAGGAAAAAAATGAATTTAATCCATTTTGGAATAAGGCTGTAACATAACAAAATGTGGAAAAAGTGATTCGCTGTGAATACTTTCCGGATGCACTGTATATCGACTAAAGAAGGGATTTAAAAAAAAATTGTTGTTTATGGGCTGGATGTGGAGTTGGAAGAGGATTTTTTTCTCTCTCAAAGTCACAATCGAAGTGCGTTTGTCTGATCTGTCAATCTATCATTGCTATTCCAAAGAAAGAAAATGTGGAAAGGCACTTTTGAACTGTTCATAAAAACTACGAAACTGACTTCCTTCCGAAAAGCAATCTGAGAAAGAAAAAGGAGAGAGAAGTAAAATCGCAGTTAATCGGACAGCCGTGATTTTTTAAATTAAAAAGCAAAGGCAGACACACCTAAGCATCGTTCCAGGTGAGTCTCTCGATCATTAAACATAAGAAGTCGTTCCAAGATGGAGAGATGATAAAAGATGCCTTCGTTGAGGCAGATGGTTAGGGAAAAATTTCTGCTGAGATTTCAAGACCCCTGGCCGGAGAAAAAGAAGTTTTTCCTTGTCATTAATCATGCAGAATGCAAGCAACTTAATAACGATCAATGGCTGCTAGACTTGGCATTTTTTCCGATCTGACCAACATGTTGAATGTTAATTTACAGCTGCAAGGAAAAGAGAAATCCATGGTCAATATGATTAGCTCAGATGATGCTTTCAAATGAAAAATGCAACATCTGTCCTCAAAGCTGCAGCGCCTTGATTTGGGGAACATCCAAAACCTCAGAGCTGGAGACGCAATGGAAGGTGTGTGCGCAACTTGACAGCATACGCTACACAGAGAAGATTGAAAATTGTCTGTCAAACTTTATCTAATGGAAAAAAAGTACATTTGAGTGTTGCCCAATGTAGCAGAGTAAGAGTAGTGTTTCTTCTTCACAAATGTACTCAAGTAAAAGTTGTGGACAATGGCCGGCTGTTCATCCCGGCCAATACCCCCATGCCGCAAGATGGAGCCCTTCTGATAGTATGGAGGTGCCTTGAATTCCAGCAGGGCATCATGGATATTGGAGTTTTTCTTCACAGCCCTGCTGGATACCATGGGGGCCACAAGGGGATGCTGCAGGGAGGCTCAAAGACTTATATTTGCCCTATAACCCAGAAGTACTTCCCAGACACATGGACAGAGGAAAGGACATGCTTCCTGGATGAAAAAGAAGAGTTTTGATCTGACCCAGAAGTGCTAGGAAATCACATGGACTGAGGGTTCAGAAGCACTTAAGGGTCATTGACTATAAAGGACTCTGGGAAATCCCAGACGGGTGAGCTGAGCTGGGTGGCAGGGTGGCAACGCGTCTGGGAGAGTGGAGGATTATTGTTTATTGATTATTGTGTTTATTTATATGAGTATTGTGGAAAGGAGGATGCTTTGTGCGCATTATTATTATAATAAATTCATAATTTTGACTTTTATCTGGAGTCTGACGTATACTCTGAGGGTTCAAGGGGTCGACAAAGCCCCAATCTGTCACAAAGTAAAAAGTATAGTGCAGTAAAACTACTCTTAGCAGTAAATTTTTTAAAAAACGTTATTTAAGTAAATGTAATGGAGTAAATGTAATTCATTACTACTCACCTCTGATAGTCAGTATATATATATTTTATATACAGGTATATATATATATATTTATATATATATATATATATATATATATATACAGTATATATAGCATTTTTAATGTAGATACATCATTTTGACCTGGTCATTTTAAAAGTAGCTCGCAAGCCGAAAAAGTGTGGGCACCCCTGGTCTAAGGGCTTGTTTTACTTGCTGTGTGAAGTCTGACCACAATGCAAAATGCACATGCAGTCAGCGATCAAAACACATTCATACTTGTCCTCTCCCAGTCAGTAGGTGACAGTTTATGGTCAATGTTGAATACTTAACAATGTCATAGCAGAAGAAGTGAGACTGCTGATTGAAGAAGAGTTGTTCCTGTTATTACTCGCTTTAAGAGAAAAAAATGGAGAAGGTGGAGGGTCCAAAAGCAGTGAAGGGTGGGTGAGTATAATATTCTCATGAGTGGGTGACCTACGTGATGAACAGACACACTTTTTATATTTTTTCATGTCTGTCTTGCGCCTTGGTGACCTGTTGCATTCTATTCAACAGTTTCTTCATTATTCTCGCACCCATGTAACCAGCCTCTACTCGAAATTCAACACTTTGGTTACATGATGTCATTTCTGCATCGTTGTGTACTTAGAAAAAATTCCACGTAGAGTGCATGGCAAAAAAACTAGCATGCACCATCCACATTCAGGGGTGTCTCTCCATTTCTGACATTACTTTCATCATCAGCATTTACATATCCTGATCAGAGCTGCTGATTAGTTGTGCGTAATGCATCTCTGTTTGTTAGTCATTTGAACAAATATGTAAGTGTTATAATAATTAAGAGCTGGTACTATCCCTCCTCTGTTCTGTTTCTCTTCTCTTTATCCTGATGTGGCACTTTGTGCCACTGCTGTACCTTCAAGCTATTTTCCTACCCATGGGAAATCCTTGAAATCAAAGGATGAAAAGTTTCTGTTGTCATGTTAGATGGCCCTGCACAGACTTTACTGTAGAATGGCCAGGAGGGGTGAGCGGCCAGCTGGCTGAGGTCTCCAAGACTGTGACTGTTCTATGACTTTGTGTTATAACTGTCTGTGGACCCCCAGAGGTTTATTTGCTCCAGGGATGCTGCTGACTGAAGTTTGTATATTAATATTAATGGAAAGGTATTGTCTGCATTGTTTCGCATCATTTTTTAAAAAATTGTTTGTTTTTTTTGTGTGTTTATAACTAATCTGTATCTTTATGTATGTGAAATATGTAATTGGTAAAGTGTTCATTGTATTTACTTTTGAATAGTTTGCAGCACTCTGACCCTGCACTTAGTGAAGAGTGCTATACAAAAATAAACTGAGCTGAATTGAATTTTGATGTGCTGAACATCACAGATGAACACACCTGAACCTTTTATCAACAGAAATACTGCATGCTAATATTGATGAGAGGTTTCTTTTGACAGTGCTGTGTCATGATGCCCTTTGTATATATGTATATACAGTCATATGAAAAAGGTTCAGAATTCCTCTTAGCCTGCATAATAATTTACTCTACTTTCAACAAAAAAGACAACAGTGATATGTCTTTTATTTCCTAGGAACATCTGAGTACTGGGGTGTTTTCTGAACAAAGATTTTTAGTGAAGCAGTATTTAGTTGTATAAAATTAAATGAAATGTGAAAAACTGGCTGTGCAAAAATTTGGGTCCCCTTGTAATTTTATTGATTTGAATGCATGTAACTGCTCAATACTGATTACTTGTAACACAAAATTGGTTGGATTAGCTCGTTAAGCCTTGAACTTCATAGACAGGTGTGTCCAATCATGAGAAAAGGTATTTAAGGTGGTCAATTGCAAGTTGTCTTCCCTTTGACTCTCCTCTGAAGAGTGACAGCATGGGATCCTCAAAGCGACTCTCAAAAGATCTGAAAACAAAGATTGTTCAGTATCATGGTTTAGAGAAAGGCTACAAAAAGCTATCTCAGAGGTTTAAAATGTCAGTTTCAACTGTAAGGAATGTAATCAGGAAATGGAAGGCCACAGGCACAGTTGCTGTTAAACCCAAGTCTGGCAGGCCAAGAAAAGTACAGGAGCAGCATATGTGCAGGATTGTGAAAATGGTTACAGGCAACCCACAGATCACCTCCAAAGACCTGCAAGAACATCTTGCTGCAGATGGTGTATCTGTACATCGTTCTACAATTCAGTGCAATTTGTACAACAAAACATCTGTATGGCAGGGTGATGAGAAAGAAGCCCTTTTCGCTCTCATGCCACAAACAGAGTCGCTTGTTGTATACAAATGCTGATTTAGACAAACCAGATTCATTCTGGAACAAAGTGCTTTGGAGTGATGAGACAAAAACTGAGTTATTTGGTCATAACAAAACGTGCTTTGCATGGCGGAAGAAGAACAACGCGCTCCAAGAAAAACACCAGCTACCTACTGTCAAATTTGGTGGAGGTTCCATCATGCAGTGGGGCTGTGTGGCTAGTTCAGGAACTGGGGCCCTTGTTAAAGTCGAGGGTCGAATTAATTCAACCCAATATCAACAACTTCTTCAGGATAATGTTCAAACATCAGTCACAAAGTTGAAGTTACGTAGGGGTTGGATATTCCAACAAGACAATGACCCAAAACACAGTTCAAAATCTACAAAGGCATTCATGCAGAGGGAGAAGTACAATGTTCTGGAATGGCCGTCACAGTCCCCCGACTTGAATATCATTGAAAATCTATGGGATGATTTGAAGCAGGCTGTCCATCAAATGTAACTGAACTGGAGAGATTTTGCATGGAAGAATGGTCAAAAATACCTCCATCCAGAATCCAGACACTCATCAAAGGCTATAGGAGGTGTCTAGAGGCTGTTATATTTGCAAAAGGAGGCTCAACTAAGTATTGATGTAATATCTCTGTTGGGGTGCCCAAATTTATGCACCTGTCTAATTTTGTTATGATACATATTGCATATTTTCTGTTAATCCAATAAATTTAATGTCACTGCTGAAATACTACTGTTTCCATAAGGCATGTCATATATTAGGGCGGCATGGTGGTGCAGTGGGTAGCGCTGCTGCCTCACAGTAAGGAGACCTGGGTTCGCTTCCCGGGTCCTCCCTGCGTGGAGTTTGCATGTTCTCCCCGTGTCTGTGTGGGTTTTCTCCGGGTGCTCCGCTTTCCTCCCACAGTCCAAAGACATAGATACTTTATTAATCCCAAGGGGAAATTCACATACTCCAGCAGCAGCATACTGATAAAGAACAATATTAAATTAAAGAGTGATAACAATGAAAGTATAACAGACAGACAATAATTTTGTATAATATTAACATTTACCCCCCACGGGTGGAACTGAAGAGTTGCATAGTGTGGGGGAGGAACATGCAGGTTAGGTGCATTGGCGATCCTAAATTGTCCCTAGTGTGTGCGTGGTGTGTGTGTGTGTGTGTGTGTGCGCGTCCTGCGGTGGGCTGGCGCCCTGCCCGGGGTTTGTTTCCTGCCTTGTGTCCTTTGCTGGCTGGGATTGGCCCCTCCAGACCCCCGTAACCCTGTAGTTAGGATATAGTGGGTTGGATAATGGATGGATGG
This sequence comes from Polypterus senegalus, assembly GCF_016835505.1. Classification (NCBI taxonomy): domain Eukaryota; kingdom Metazoa; phylum Chordata; class Cladistia; order Polypteriformes; family Polypteridae; genus Polypterus; species Polypterus senegalus. Next base: position 68,999,635 of record NC_053154.1, on the reverse strand, counting down.
ATGGATGAATGGATGTCATATATTAAAAGGAAGTTGCTAGTTTGAAAGCTCAGCCACTGATAAACAAAAATCCAAAGAATTAAGAGGGGTTACTTATCTATTAATGCATTTATTTATTTAAAGAGTTCCTGTAAAAAGCCTGGGGACAAATAAAGTTTGTTCTATCTATCTATCTATCTATCTATCTATCTATCTATCTATCTATCTATCTATCTATCTATCTATCTATCTATCTATCTATCTATCTATCTACACACAACTCTGCTTAAAGCAAATGAAAAAAGCTTTAGAAGATCCTGTAGCATAAGAGAGCACCTTAATCTTGCAATATTTCTTTAAGTTTAAAAAAGCAGGTTTTAGAAAGAGTGGAGATATGGTGACTAAAGGTTAAATAATAATTTTTGCATGTATTCAGGTAAACTAAAGCTCATCTTGCTTGAGTTAAGAGTATTTAATATTGCTTTATTATTCACAGAATTACCACCCTCTAAGAGGACATCAATAAAGTAGTTAATTAACTGAAGAAGGATTAATTCGTCTAAATGCTAAATACAGCTGGGTGGCATCAGCATACAAATAAAAGTCAATATTGAGTTTAGAATTACACCTCCTACTGGCAACATTCAATATGAAGAGAAAAGGGAATCTGTCCTGAGGGATATCATGTCTAAGTATGAAGGAGAATGAGACAGTACTGTCTACACACTTCTTGAAAATCATTTGAAATGTATAAATCAGCAAAGAACAGTGCCTGATAGGCCAACTAAATACAAACATAAGAACATAAGACAAACAAGAGGAGTTTGTGGAAGAAAAACAACTGGCTTAATTATTTAACTCACAGTATGAAGGATTTATTTATAATTCTACATACAGAATTAGCAGACACAGTGGACAAAACAGCGTAAGCTGAGATGTGTCTGACCTTTTCTCTGAGCACTATCCCTTTTATAAGCTCTTCAACACCATCCAATCACTCAGTCCATCATACTTGTTTGTTTAGCTAATTGCCAAGCTGTCCCAATATCTCATCCAGACACTTCTTAAAGTTTGGCAAGATTTCTCTTTCAGCTGTATGACTCATTAGTGGAGAAGTGCTTCCTGAGTCTGAGGAGATGAATATTGTGATCAATAACATCAAAATCTGTACTCAAGTCTAAACTTGTTATTATAATGGAAGCTTTTCTTGTATATAATTTAATTACTACTTATAGCAGTGTCCAGCCACCATAAACAAAACCTTACTCTGTTCCATTCCATATGAACTAGTGTGGTGCTGAGGTGTCACCCATTGCATGGCTGCACTTGGGTCCTAATCTGGGGATCCTGAGTTGATTTGTCATGTGGTGGGTACGACAATGCACTGTATCAACGCATGCTCCTAACCTCTCTTTGTCGCAGTGTGTGAAACACACTGTGGTAGTCTGGGACATCTTGCGTACTCCACTATTGTCTGACCACTGAAATTCCACTCTGGTACTATGGAATATACAAAAAAATAGTGCTGGAGAATGCTGTGACTTAGCATATGCATATTTTAAGTAGATGAATCTACAAATGAAAACTTTGGCCCGCCAGTTTTCTTGAGACATGCACGCTTAAATACTGTGTATGCAAAGCTACAAAGGCTAATGTATTTAATCATGTGGATGAAGGTAACTACATACAGAAGGCAGAGGGACAAGCACTGTTCTGCAACAGGAACAACATGGACACAGTCACCAGCACTTTTTGCTATTCACAATCTCACTCTTCAGCACCTGTATCCAGCACTTAGTGTAAGCTCCATGAATGGACCAGGTTCATTGCTGGGAATTACACCGTGTAAAGGTCATTCTACTTACAGTGCCACCTCAAAGCCACAGCCAACAGCGAAGAAAACCAGTCACATTAAAAATAATAACTTTAGACTTACAGTAGCTTCAGCATACAATACAGGTCAATCATTTCCAGGGCAGCTCTATTTGGATGATAGCAGGGTGAATTAGAACATTAGAACATTAGAACACTCTAGACGAGAACAGGCCATTCAGCCCAACAAAGCTTGCCAGTCGAGTTTTGAAAGTTCCTAAAGTCTTACTGTCTACCACACTACTTGGTAGCTTATTCCAAGTGTCTATCGTTCTTTGTGTAAAGAAAAAACTCCTAATGTTCGTGTGAAATTTACCCTTAACAAGTTTCCAACTGTGTCCCCGTGTTCTTGATGAACTCATTTTAAAATACAAGTCTCGATCCACTGTACTAATTCCCTTCATAATTTTAAACACTTCAATCATGTCACCTCTTAATCATATTTTGCTTAAACTGTAAAGGCTCAGCTCTTTTAATCTTTCCTCATAATTCAACCCCTGTAGACCTGGAATCAGCCTAGTCGCTCTTCTCTGGACCTTTTCTAGCGCTGCTATGTCCTTTTTGTAGCCTGGAGACCCAAAACTGCACACAGTACTCAAGATGAGGCCTCACCAGTGCATTATAAAGGTTGAGCATAACCTCCTTGGACTTGTACTCCACAGATCGTGCTATATAACCTAACATTCTGTTAGCCTTCTTAATGGCTTCTGAACACTGTCTGGAAGTCAATAGCTTAGGGTCCACTATGACCGTTCTGATAAGGTGTACTCTCGATTTTCCGACTGCCCATTGTGTATTCAAACTTAACATTTTTACTTCCTATGTGTAATACTTTACATTTACTGACATTAAATTTCATCTGCCACAAATCTGCCCAAGCCTGTATGCTATCCAAGTCCTTCTGTAATGATATAACGGATTCCAAATTATCTGCTAATCCACCTATCTTGGTATCATCTGCAAACTTAACCAGCTTGTTACTTATATTCCTATCTAAATCATTTATATATATTAAAAATAGCAGCGGCCCTAGCACTGACCCCTGTGGAACACCACTCTTAACATCGGCCAGTTCTGATGAGGTTCCTCGCACCATCACCCTCTGCTTCCTGTGTCTGAGCCAATTCTGCACCCATCTAAAAACATCACCCTGAACTCCCACTTCTTTTAACTTGATGCCCAACCTCTCATGTGGCACCTTATCAAATGCTTTCTGAAAGTCCAGATAAATAATATCATAAGCTCCACTTTGATCGTATCCTTTTGTTGCCTCCTCATAGAATTCCAACATGTTAGTAAAACACGACCTCCCTCTTCTGAACCCATGCTGACTGTTCAGAATAACTCCTGTCCTTGCCATGTGTTGCTCAATCTTATCCTTAATAATTCCTTCCATTAATTTTCCTGTGATGCTTGTTAAGCTTACTGGCCTATAGTTGCTTGGATCTGCCCTGTCACCCTTTTTATATAATGGGATGATATTTGCCATTTTCCAGTCCTTGGAATCTCTCCAGTGCACAGTGACTTCCTAAAAATATGTGTCAAGGGTTTATATATGTACTCACTAGCCTCCTTAAGAACACGAGGATAAATATTATCTGGGCCTGGTGATTTGTTTGATTTCATCTTATTTAATCTGAGCAGCACTTCTCCCTCTACAATTTCCAAATCCCTCAGTACCTCCTTAGTAGTTGTGTTTACCTCTGGCAGGTTATCCACTTGCTCACTTGTAAACACCTCAGAAAAATGTAAGTTTAGGGCATCTGCTATTTCATTGTCTGTATCTTTTAATTCCCTTTACTATTCCTGATGAACTTGACCTCCTCCTTAACTGTTCTTTTACTACTAAAATACTGAAAGAATCTCTTGGGGTCTTCTTTCGCCTTATCTGCTATATTCCTCTCCAACTGTCTTTTAGCCTCTCTGATATCCTTCTTAATGGTTGCCCTCATGTTCTCATACGCTCTATGATTCACTTTGCAGTCATTAGTCTTTATATGCCTTATACAGCAGTTTTTCCTTTGCAACTTCTTTTTAAATATTAATCCATCGTGGAGTTTTTTAGTTTCCTATTAATTCCAAATTTAGGTATGTATCTGTCCTGCATTACATGTAAAACATTTTTAAACCTGTTCCACTGCTCCTCGACTGTCTCCACATTTAAAAGCTTATCCCAGTCTATCCTACTTAGACTTTGTCGCATCTGCTCAAAATTAGCCCTACCAAAGTTCAACTTAACAATTTTAGTCTTTGCATCTGTACTCTTACAAAATACTGAGAATTGTATTACATTATGGTCACTTGACCCTAGTGGTTCAATCACCTCTACACCCTCAATTCTATCCTGATTATTACAGAATACTAAATCCAGACAGGCTTCACCCCGTGTTGGTGCTTTAACATGCTGTGTTAAAAAACAGTCACTGATTACTTCTAAAAACTCCTGCTCTTGTGCTCCTCCACCTGCAAGGTTATCCCAGTTAATATTTGGATAATTAAAGTCCCCCATGACTATAATATCTCCCTGTAAACTTGCCTTTTTGATATTACCAAAAAGATGTGTGTTGAAATTACTGTCTGAATTGGGTGCTCGTGTAGTGCTCAGGATTCTCTTACCCTCTCTGTTTCCCTCTGTTAGCTGACACATTCTCAATGCACAGGCTGTTGTCCTGTCCAGGTGCATGCAGAAAAGTCTAGATGGTGGAAAGTCCCAGGTAGTCCAGCATCTCTTGTGCCAACTGATGGTGATGTTCTCAAAATGCCAAGCTGTGGAAACACTTTTGTAACTTTAAGTTAGTATTGTTTTGGTATCAAACTAAGAGCTTAATCACAATTTTTTTTGAAAAGTTGCAGCAGTGCTATCCCTGGAAGGACTCCATTTCCCAGCAGCCTTGAGTGTCTGAAAGAGACGCAGGGGCTTCTGGGGACAAGAAGGACCAGTGAGAAACTTAAAGAGGGGCCGGCGAAGAAGCAAGAAGGGAGGTCTGTGTTTCTGTGTATCCCATGTGTCCCGTCCTACATAACCACTCGAAGTCATTTGTATCCTGTATAGTTATCTTGCAAGAATGAATGGACTGTCTCATGCCTGCCTGTTGTGGGAATATTGGTGGATTAGTCATTGTGTGTCTTCGGAGGGAGCTCTCCCACAAATCTCAGCACTCACTGCTCAGGACTACCGGTAGGACTGTTTAATTAATTTCCTACGAAAGCTATTCCTGTGATTGTCATCGTCACCTTTACTCCATACCATATAATTTGTTTCTGCCACTTTGAAGTTATCATAAGGACATTGTCATGATTGTTTATTGTCAGGGCTGATTGTTGTGCGTAAGATTTTTATCTCCGAAGGTGATGGGGATAGATGTCTAATTTTTGTTGTTGTTAATTGATTTTTCACTTAAAATATTTCACACAAGGGTGGCACGGTGGCGCAGTGTGTAACGCTGCTGTCTCTCAGTTAGGAGACCAGGGTTCGCTTCAAGGGTCCACCCTGCATGTAGTTTTCATGTTCTCCCTGTGTCTGCATGGGTTTCCTCCGGGTACTCCGGTTTCCTCCCACAGTCCAAAGACATGCAGGTTAGGCGCATTGGTGATTCTAAATTGTCCCTAGTGTGTGCTTGGTGTGTGGGTGTGTGTGTGTGTGTGTGTGCCCTGCGGTGGGTTGGCACCCTGCCCAGGGTTTGTTTCCTGCCTTGCGCCCTGTGTTGCCTGGGATTGGCTCCAGCAGACCCCCGTGACCCTGTGTTAGGATGTAGCGGGTTGGATAATGGATGGATTGATGGATATTTCACACATTTATTTGATGCATGTCTCTGTCTGTGTGTGCAAGTGGGTCGGGCCAAAGCTGGGTGTGTTCCTGGAGTACCTTACGAAAAATGTAATTAATCACCGTCCCTTTGACGGTGTGAATCTGGCCGGCACTAGTCCACTACAATGTTGATAAACATAAAGGAGCTTCTTGGCATTCCTCCTTGAAAAAACCAAAAAGGCTTTCTTACAGATTTACAAAAGCATTCAAAAGTTTCCTTTGAAAATTTTTCGTAGACATTGACACCTTTTTTTATCCATGTACCAAAACAAAATTATAGTTAGTAATTCACTAATGCTGCAAATATATATTACTGCTTTAAATGACTTATTTATAATTTATTATTTTCATGTGACACATTATTCACAAGGGAGAAGCTAACTGAGGAATCATAAGGCTTTTGTTTCTCAAACTACACACTGTGATGTTCTGATCCTCTTCTGCAGTTGTGCCTCAGCACCTTCCTCTCCTTTTCTGTGCTGATTAGATCCAGTTGGCTCTCTTCTCTCAAAACACTAGTGGATACCTTTTTATCGAATCTCCAGATTCTTTGCAATTTGTTGTATGGAATACTCTTCATTTCACAAAAACAGTAGAGAGATACATTTCTTAGCTGTTTCATTTTGGCCATTTTTAAACCCAGAATTGAACTTTAGGAATTCCAGAACTGTATTGAGCAGAATAACAATATTTGTCTTTGTTAGCACAATTACAAAGGTTTCTCTAATAATAATTTAGGATTTTAATATGACTTGTTAAGAATGAGCTAAGTGAGTTTACCTTTATGATAGTGGAGAAATGGCCGCTGAAAAAGGGACACTAACAGAGCTTTAGTCTGGTGACCCTGGAGCAAATAAGAGAGAATAGAAGTTACTAGCAAACCCGCGGTGTACCATACACCGCATAATCAGGCCGGTTTTTTAATGATTTTTAAGCACAGGGAGAAAATTAACATTTGAAAAATCGGTAATGTAATAAATCAGCAAGAAAAGCAACATCGTAACAATGCACGGAACGAACCAACACACAATCATCCGTGACTGAAAACTGGCGGACCGCAATCACGCCTTCTTCTGCCAGACGGAGGGATGGGGGTGCGCTCAGGCGCAGAGTGTGGAACGGCAGGAGAAGAACGTCAATTCAGCTCCCTCCATCATGCTAGTCTGCTGATTTCTCGTTTAGTATGCACTGCCTGCTCATGTGCCCACCTCCAACTTTTCACTTGAGTAGTCGTCGTCTTTACACAGTCCAGATGTACCTGTTTCTGACATAGACTTTTCATTGCTCTGTGCGGTTTTGGCTGCTTTTCTATATATAATCCACCAAGACACCCACCCACGGTAGTAGCGAGGTGGGAGGGGGGTGTGTACAAAGGGTAGGGACGCAACTAGTGGGAGCGTATGAGTCGCACTTAGTGGGAATTCCACAGCTTGCAGCCCGAATGGGGTTCAACAGTGTACCCACACCTCTCTGCGCCAGGTAGACACACGCTCAATCTCATGCATAATTATTTATTGAATGCTAAACACTTCTGGAAAAACACGGTTGTCTAAAACGGGTTGGTGTCAGAATACAACAGTAAGTGAATGAAAAGATGGAATTCTGGAGAGAACAAAATGCAATACAATAGTGAACCCGCAGCATAACAAACACCGCATAATTATTTATTGATAGTTGAACACTTCTGGACAGACACAGTTGTCTAAAAAGGGAGGGTTTGAGGATACAACAGAAAGTGAATGAAAAGATGGAACTCTGGAGAGAGCAACATATAATTGTCCGTGAGTGAAGAAGACACATGTTTGTCGCGGATGCGAATTGCTGTATGTAGTGTGTAAATCAGTTCGCTATGGTGCACGTGTCGCGTTGTAACCGAAAACTCGGTTTTTAAAGACTGCTTACTTCATTGTGTTTTAACCTCAGTTGTAAAGGATTGTTTTAAGGATCCTATGGGATACCCCTCGCAAACCATTTTACACGCTGCATATGGCGACTCACCTCCGCGAGAAACATGCCTCTATGAACAGTCAAGGTGGCTCGGAGGTACATGAGGCCTGTACGACAGACGAATATAAATGATGCCGTTCTTTCTGTGTTGTCTCTTCCGAGTTGGTGGGCGTGGCTCTGCGAGTTGTCGTCGTATCCAATGGTCTTGGAGTTGGTTGGCGTGGCTCCTCCCTGCATGTGCCATAGGTATCTTACTTGTCGGCGGCTTAGTGAATCCACGCCCCTTCCGGCGTGCTTTCCATGGGTGTCTTGCCTTAGTGAATTATATATATAGATTTTGGGGCTCTGCTGGAAGTTTTCTATATGTTGGAAATTAACACTGCCATTAAGCCATCATCTAAGTGAGAACCTGTTGGAAGAAGAGAAGGAATAAACACTCATCTCTTAGGAAGAAGAGAGACGACTGTTTGAAGAGATAAAGCGAGAGAAGAGAGATGAGGTAAAGACCATTTAATTGCAGTATTGAAGAGGTGAGCAAGTGGACTGGCCACACCAACTCCTGAACAGCAAGTCCCACAGAGGCAGGAGTGCTCTTCTTTTACATCAGTTGGTTTTCATTTTATTATAGTAAATTTATCACTTTTTCCACAATTGGGCCTCTCTGACATTAATCTGCGTTTGAGGATGGCTCCCAAGCACCCCCTTAGCACCCACATAATATTTTGGTATAGACAGAAATTTATACACATACACACTTCAAAGGAAATAAATGATTTTAAATCACCTGTAGTTCGCAAACCGTTTGACCTACTGACCTGAAATTTGGTACACATATACTACATGATGTCTACTATCCGCTTTTGGAGTAATGATTGACCGCCAAGGTTATTCCTCTTTTTATTTTTATGTTATTTTATTGTAGAATCGACTCTCTGCAGCGGCCAGCAGGGCAGCCGTGTGGCGCATGTGTACGGGTGGCATTCTCATCCCTACCACCTTTGTCGTCACATCCCATACCTCTTCATATCTTAAATCATTCTTGAGGCAGATTGAAGACTTAAGTGACAGCTTAAGTGAAAAATTAAGGAAGAACATACTAAGTAATTGCAACACAAACACTGACTTAATCAGTTTTAACACGAAAAGATGCCGACGAAAGAAGAGAAGAAGCGGGCCACTAGGGTGGAGAAAAGAAGGGCTGCTCAGGAAGCTCTGAACAAATGAGTGTTAACGTACAGAGAAATGGTATGAAAACTATAGATGCTCAAGTCAAGTGTATTCACTGCACGTTATCATGCAGTGCACCGTTACTGGTATTTAAAATGCGGCCGAGTTTAAGTAATTTTTTTTGCCATTATTTGAATGGCTGGTTGATTGATGGGAGGACAGTATCAGATTAATCTTGGCCTTTTAACTGTGGCATTTTAAATCAAGTGTAGCATTCTCTAGTACGCAAATCTGTGGCAGCCTCAGGACTTCCAAAATTTCAATATCTGTTGCAATCCAGAATTTCTACATAACACAAACAACACATCATTTTCAGACAAGAATTTTAAGACTTTAAAATAAAGTTCTATTTTCCACAGTCACACACACAATCACATACAGACGCCATGCTAAAACAATTCTTGATGTTTTGAACATTGAGAATCCATAGCGAATTTTTGACCCCATCACCAAAATGGAAGCAAAAGTGAAAAATAAAAATAAAAATTCAGTAAGCATTACTGCTCACCTCTTGAATAAGCTCTAGGCTGTGAATAACCAAAAGAAGACGAAAAACAAATTACAGTGCAAGAACAAATGCCACATTTATAGATAATGTCTTGAGATTTTTTAACATACTCAATCCCTTAAGGAAGCAAGTGTGAAACTTTAAAAAAAAATGCTTTAACTCTGAAACTTCATGGGCGCACAACATGTCAGAACACTGGATGCTTAAAAAAAATTATAAATTTATTATACTATGTTCAGAATATTATGGTATATAAAGTTTTACAGACACAGTAATGGGGACAGTGTGGTCACTTGCAGGGGCTAATTTTAATGTTGCACTGGCCAATGGTATGACCATGATATGGAAAGTCATGTGTTCTTCTGCTCTCTTCTTAGTTTTAAGACCAAGACAGCACAGCAGTCTAAAATCTATCTAAGTCTACTATGGCACTGGTTATGGGTGCCATGGAGGAAGAACAGGCATCCTGGCCGAGATAAAGGAGGGATTCTCGCCTGGCCAGGAGGCCATAATGGATGGCCTGGGTGAACACGCACAACTGGGGCAGTTGATTCCCCCAAACAACAGATGAACCCGATTAAGGCACCTTCAGGGTGTCATGGGAGTTGAAGTGCATAAATGCAGCCCTCTCTGGGTCTTTGGATAGCACCATAGAGTGCTGCAGGGGAGGACTGTCCTGGTTTCTGCACGACCCAGAATGGGCATGACACCAGAGCCAGCTTCCAGGTCGGAGTTAAAAGAGAGCCTGTCGCCTCACTTAATTGAGTCAGAGTCAGGAGGCAGTGGTCAACACTCAACTGGAGGCCAAAGGAGCATGTGTTTGTGTATTATGGCTGGTGATGTTATAAAGAAAGGTATTAAAGACCAAAAAAAAAACTTTTATTTAAACCTGGAATTGTGTTGGGCATTACTGTGCCTGTGGTTTAGGGAATCAAATGATATGTAAATGATGCCACTAGTGTATGAAACTCTCATCTAATACAGTAAGGTTGAGATCCTAAAAAGTGTGACAAACGTTTTTAATGAGAGACTCCATTCTTTTGTCTAAAAAAAATATATATTACCAAGTAGCATTTGAAAAAGAAAAGAATTTAACTTGCTTATCAGTTTTGCCGGTAATAATTGAGATCATTCAGTAAGGCTTCTACTTTGTTTTCCTTACCTTTCTCTGTAGGAGGTGGTCTCCAGTTGTTAAACTTGCATCCTCGGCTATTCTTTGTAGAGCATAAGAAGCACAACTGGGTGAGGAAGTAGCACCAAAAAGACGGACTGACATTTTCTATTCCTCTAGTCCATAGTTTAGATTACCTTTTGGCAACCACAGGAAACGAAATAGATCAGTATCTTTATCTGGAATTTTCACTTGATAAAACATCGATTTGCTATCTTCCTTTAGAGCAATTCACTGCTCTCTGACTCTTGTAAGAACTCCAATGAGAGTGTTAGTTAATTCAGTTCCTTTCAGCAACTGTTCATTCAGTGAGAAGCCTTGGTAAGTGTCCATCCATCCATCCATTTTCTAACCCGCTGAATCCGAATACAGGGTCACGGGGGTCTGCTGGAGCCAATCCCAGCCAACACAGGGCACAAGGCAGGAACCAATCCTGGGCAGGGTGCCAACCCACCGCAGGACACACACAAACACACCAAGCACACACTAGGGCCAATTTAGAATCGCCAATCCACCTAACCTGCATGTCTTTGGATTGTGGTAGGAAACCGGAGCGCCCGGAGGAAACCCACGCAGACAACATGCAAACTCCACGCAGGGAGGACCCGGGAAGTGAACCCGGGTCTCCTAACTGCGAGGCAGCAGCGCTACCACTGCGCCACCGTGCCGCCCTGGTAAGTGTCTGTACAGTCAAAAACCACTCTAATTTTATTTTTCTTTGGATGATATACTCCATGGTGAGGGATGTACCACACACACTATTTTTTGAGTGACAACTGTTCTGTAGGTATCCTAATAGCATATCCTTTGTCTAAAATGTCCTTCATGAAAATTTTGTAATCCTCATGGAAGATTGGGTTCCTTTTAAGTTTTTTCTTGAGACCAATAGCACGCTGTTCTACAATGCAACAATTGTTTGGCATTTTAAGTGTCTCATCTTTAAAGGGCAGGTTAATGCAGTAGTGTCCATCCACTAACGTTTCAGTCTCTGAGACGATGCACATGAACTGAATGTCCTCCTGTGACATTTTCTCTTTCTTTTCACAGCTGCACTCTGAAAAGTCTGTATTGTATTGCTGGAGCAACATTTGTTCTATTTCCATTATTGACACACAATTGACTGTGTAACTTTGCATTTTTTCATTTCCTGCCCCCTTTATTAAGTCATTAACAATCCATCCAAGAGCCATCTTTACAGCATAAGGACCTTCACTTCTACTGTGTATGACTTGCCATGGCTCCATGGCTTTATCTTGGGTAGATGTACATCCTTGAGATAGGACCATCTTGTGATATCCTCTTGCATTGGGATGTTCTCTCTTTTCACTTGCATGTTGGTTTGTATACCTCTGGCAATTTCATAAATATGTTTTCTTCTATGCCACAGACTTGTAACTCTGATACGACAGAAGGTTTTACTAGTTTCTCTTTATTTACTTTGTCCCTTTCTACAGTCCTTTTATGAACTTGACCTTTTATTCTGGGAAGATTTACAGTATGTGCTCTTGCAAACTTTTTGTGCAAAATGTAGCTGTACTGTCAGAGTCTATTAGAACATTTGTTTCTACACATCTTTCACCCTTTTTTGGCTTAACTTTAACTAGGACCAAAGCTAGGACACACTCTTTACCAGCCCCGGTAGCAGTGCATGTCTCTAATGGTTCCACAGAAACACAGGAAGAAGAAATATTCTTCTTTTCCGATTCTGTGTGCTTTATTGACAATGTCACTCCTGCTGACAATGTCTCTCAAGTCTCTGCAAAAGCTAAAAAGTTGAGCAGGTTCAACAGCTACCTCAGTTAGTGTCCTCGGGACTCAGGAGACAGCACAAGCTGTGTTGTTAGCCAGAGCAGAGGCTCTAAAAAGGCAGCAGGCTCTAGATATGGAAGAGGCACAGTTGAGAGCCAAAAGAGAATTTGAAGAAGCACCGCTAAAGGCTAAAAGAGCTCAACTGGCATTAGAAGCAGCAATTGCAGAATCCAATGCAAGACTGAGAGCTCTTAGAGGACGCAGTCACATTCCAAGTTCCTTGTATCAAGGTAACTCAAGCCCACTAGTTTTAAAAAAACAGAAAAATGTATTGATAAGCACAAGGATTATAGAAATATGAAAACTGCTTATATATATATATAAATATGTAAAACATGATGCAACAAGACAGACAAACATAACAATGAAGAGGATGGTTGTTTACTCACTATTTAGAGTTCTAATTGATCTTGGCACTGACAAACAGTTTCATGATAACAAGTCTTAAAGGATCAGGTTCAGTGTTAAATTGAAGCCCTTTTACAAGAGCGTAATACCAAAAGAATGGTAAAGAAAATGTTACTAAAGTTGTTACCAAAAAATCCAATTGATCAGAGGATAACAGAGGAAAGTCAAAACTAGGATTCAAAGAGTCAAAGTTCAAAGAAACTGTGATATAGTGTTAGTCATTTTCTAACCTGCTTAGTCCTGAATAGGGTTTTGGGGGTTGCTGAAGCCTAAGTGTGTTTTAGGTAAACAGATACTAGGATGCTTTCAACACAAAGCTGCCAGGTTTTATGCTGGCGACATACTGACTTCATGTGACATGGGTCACATTACTAGAAACCAGCCTAGCAACCTGGGAAGCCAAGGAGACAAAATGGCATTACTCATAAGAATCTAAAATATTTTAAAATTCATATAATCTAAAGCAAGCCACAAGAGAATTATTTCTTTGCAATTGCCCCCAGTTATGCAAACATAATTCATATAACACCTTCCAGAACACAAAGTAAACAACCCAGTATGATAATGAACAAAATTTCTTTAGTTCTGACTTTGATGCTACTGTTTAGCAAGGTGCAGGAGCAGAACAAAGGCTGTCGTGAAATATCTCGATTGCCAGGGCTTGACAAACTGGTAAAATCCAAAAAGGGAATCCAGACACAATGCAGTTGATAGAAATCATGGAGGACTAGCACTTATTCATAGTGGTGGCAGTCTACTGAATAAGGCAGCAACAACAGCCAGCCCTAGAATCTGATCCAGATGTTTCTTGTCAATGCCTGCAAAGCCACAGAAACAGCTGCCTGTTCCAATTTTAATTGAGGCACATCTCTCTTTCTCTCTCTCTCCTTCTCTCCCAATATCCAAAATGAGCTCTTTATTTGTTAATGTTCAGTGTGCCAGGCTGTCTGAAACAAATAGATTCCCAGATAGATCAGGGCATGTGGAAGCCTGCTAGATCCATAACAGTGTTAACTGGCAAAAGCTGCCAAAACATTTTGTCTCGAATTTGGTGAGTTGGATGGTGACCTTGTTCGCTGAATTTGCTGTGCGGTCAGCTTAGGCTAACTTTTTTTTCCATAGGTCCATGTTGCTTTGCATCACAGAGCTGTAGTAGCCAATGTTGGATGGTACAGCCACACTCACCTAAATATAATGCTGTGAAACTATTTGTAGTGGGAATTGGCACCATGCTACACTTTGGGCTATTGTAGTTCATGTACCGAATGTATTGATGGTGAGAGCAGAGAGACATAGACACAAATTCATAAAAGCAAAGAAAAACATTATTTATAGGTGCTTCATTCCCCAATTCAAAGTAATATGGTGTAATTAAATAAAACCCAGTCCTAATGACACAAGCACAACACAAAATAATTATAATAGTGAACAGCAAATATTTTCAAAAATACAGTCCTTTCCCTTCCTCCTGTGCCAATCAAAAATCAGAAAAATAAAAGAAATCAAAAAGTCCCCTTATGATATGCAAGGGCTTTAACAATCACTCACCACTCCACCGTCACTCTTTGATTTGGTCTGGAAGTTAACCAGACACCCAACCAGGTCAAAATATTAATTTTTTAGGGATGGGCAGATCAGTACTAAAGTATCAATGCTTCCGATCCTGACCATTTAATTTAAACATCATTGTTCATATTAAAAGTATTGATATTATACATTTTCAATAATATGCAAGTTTAATAGAAAGTATTTTTAAAAAGCATTTGATGGTGAGAACATGATTATTAAATTTAACTTATCATTTTGTGTAAAATGGAAACTTACTTTTCCTTCTGTGCTTTTCATTGTCCTGCATTCACACTGCCAGTTCTGCAATCCACCAACCAAAGCAGTGGAGCTGTGTATGTGAGGCAATGACAGAAAGAAAGCAAAGTGTTATTTGGAGTTATTTTACTCCAATGAATGAACAATAATGAATCAAAATATGATATGTGTCAGGAGACCATATGTTATTACGGCAACACCACAAACCTAGTAAAACACATGAAAGTCAGTCACATTGCAGAACACGAGGAGTTACAACAGAGGAAATCAGAAGAGAACACTGACACTCAGGATAAATTGCCTGACATGGTTGCCAAAGGCTTGTAGTCTGATCTTAAAGAAGCCTTCCAGAAAGGCAAGCAGTACCCAGGTAATGTTAGTATTGTAATCTGGTATAAGGTTGTTGTAATAGTTTGAATAGAAAATAATAATGTCTGTTTTTAGTGAGAAGTATATTACATTTATAACTTGATGAATGAACATACGTAGAACACATTTCCAAACTTTTTATATTGTCCATTTTGTAAAAAAAAGATATTACTCGATATTAACTTTACTTTACTTGGGCTGTAAAAGCAATACTAAAAGCGGTAGTCCTGAGTGTTACCCAAGGTGAGTGTCTTCTCTCACCTGTTGATGTGCCTAGTAGTTATGTAAAAAAAGTTTTGCGGCTATCCAGGTCTTGCATGCTCTTGACAGTGATATGATACAGCAGGTGATGTTTAGGACAGTGACGTGTGGTGAGGTTCATGGCTGGTGAGGCACTGACTCCTTCAGAGTCAGATTTACAAATATATGATCCCAAAAAAGTAGCTTATTCACTATTCAATTGGCAGCATGCACAATGACTACTGGTTATGTTTCACATCTCATCAGCATTCTTTACACACATATAGGTAAGGCACATGTTTGGCTAAAAAAGAACGTTGCATTTATAGCAGCGAATGTGCTCTCTCCGCTCTCTGTCACCACTAAAAATGTAATGTGTTCTAAATTTTCCGTTGCAATTTCACAATTCATGCTTATTCAATACAATTGAAAGTATTGAGTGATATACAAAAAAAAGATTTAAAGTTTGACCTTAATTTTTTTTTTTTTAAAAAAAGCTTTTTTTTCTGATGCTTTAAGCAATTTTAATAGAGACTGTTCAACAAAAGGATAACAAGAAAAACATAAGAATATTTTATTTAAGGACAAAATTTAGTTTTTAAATATTGGATTTTTTTTCTTAGTCTGATCCCATTTTTTTTTATAAAACTGAAAACCATTTATGGTCTTACCTTTATTTGTAAATGAAGTCAATGCGCCTATTCTTCTCCATGAAAATCTACGTCACTTTCTAGTAAAAGTCCTCCTTATTTTCCTTTAGTTTTAAAAATCTTAATGTTCTATTTTGGCACTCAGTCAGACTAAAAATAAAAATAAAGACACCGCTGCAGCGCATTTGACTTTCTGATTTTACTAACTTATTGGTGCCTCTGCATAGAAGAACAGCAGCAACGACCACCTGTTGGGCTCACATGCACCTTGTTCTGTGCAGCACAGTACTCTCTGCCTCACTTTGTGCCTTTTCACTGCGGTGTTATGTCCAATCAGCAACACTATATATGTCACACACATTCGTTAAAGATATTAGCCAGACTGTGGAAAGTCGGGGTGTATAATAAACGTGTCTGCAAACATTATATTGGTGACATAAAGAGAGACAACAACAGGCATGTGCCAATTGCACACATCAATCCAGTGTGTGAGGGACAGCGCAGTCCGAGGTGAGGCTCTGCTCTTCGTTATTGCACCTCGCGTTTCTCCCCTGTATTTGAACAGGAAATGTGCAAATTCAGCGATTTTGATTATACAAATTATCAAAGTTATTGGAATAATACAGAATTTATAGCACAGACTAGTGGAAATTTTTATTTTATGTTATCATTATTAGTCTTTTTTACTTTTCATGATGACAAGTGAGGCTCTGCCTCCCCTGACCGCATGTCCCTGGTTTAGGAGCTTCTCATCAGCAGTGATGATGAAGTGAATCTGTCCTCAGGCAGTGAAATTGAAACAGACAGGAAAACCAAAACTGTGTCTGATAAATCCGAAAGTGACGCTTGCTTGGTATTTACATAATCATTATACTTTTTACACTTCTGACTGTGTAATTTTAGCGTTTTACATGTGCTACAGTAAAAAATAAAAATGCTTTTTTTTGCAGAAAAAATGCAACGCTGTTTATGTGTTTTTCGAGAAAAAATGTAACGCCAATGCTGCTTGTTGTTCTACAGATTGTTTGCAAGAACTGAACATGTTTAATCATTTCTGTTAATAAGCAAAGAAGTCTGATCTTTGGCACTGTATGTAATAGTCTACTAATACAAAGCCTTAAAAATGTAACTTTTTGATGTCTACAGTTACTGTAAGTTTTTACAGAAGATTAACCATTCCTGCACTCTGGCTGCATCAGTATTGGGATCGGTATCGGCAATACTGGCCTCAGTATAGGATTAAAAAGAAAATCAGCAGTACCGGCCATCGCTAGACCTTATTGTCTATTCCCAATTTTATATGTCGAAGGGGGACAGGTCGGCGCATCTCGTTCCTCCAATCAGGGAGTATGTAGCGACGAAACATCCACCAGCGTGTGATCCATCCCTTAAGGAATGGCCTTGCTCTCTGTCCAATGCAGTTGCATTTTCTCCATTAAGTACGCCTTCCTTTTTGCCCGGGACTTTGCTAGTTCGTATGGCTTCTTTTTAACTAGACAATGCACCACTAGCATCGCATTTTTTTTTCATGGTGCGAAAGGCAGCGTGGATGTTAATTAAATTCCCACAACGCCACAGGAATCCGGCACATGTACCGCAGACCCGAAAAACCTGAGCCGCTGTGAAGCCGCGGCCCCTCTGGAGATTCGACACACCTCCTCCTCCTCCTCCTCCTCCCTCAGGGTAAGTGTGCCCGTTTTCTCAATAGCTATTTAAAAACCAAGTGTAAGACTATAAATACCAGTACAGCTACACTGTTAGGTCAGGTAGACTTTATTATCCCAGAGGGAAATTTGTTTTCAATAGGAAAGTAGAAAAAAACAGAAGACATTGTTACAGACATCCAACAGATAAACAAAGACCAACATTTGACAAGCAATGTTATTGTATAAACACACACTCAAGATTATTACAAGAAGAATAATTACTTTCAACACTACACAAAACAATAATACAGAACTTAGAACATTTAGCAGCATCACAACAAGTAACAGAATTTAAAATGTTTATAGCTCTAGGAATAACAAGAGTTCTTAAACCTGTTGCCTTTTACCTTTGGAAACCTAAATCTGCAGTGTGACAGCAACAGCTGGAATTTAGAGAAAAGAGGATGGATACTATGTGAGAGAACTGAGTTGGCTTTCATTCTGAACTGCTTGTAACACAATTCAGTGGCAGGGGGCTGTTGTGAACCAATAATTTTACTGCTAATTTCTATGATGTTGTAAAGATGGTCTATAGTCTCTTTGCTGAGATTGTCAAACCAACAGATAAAAGCAAATGTAACAATGGATTCAATAAAAGACAGAAAAAAGTGTCATTAAGGTCTTGACCACTTTAAAACAATTGTGTTTCCTAAGAAATGATAGTTGTGACTGCTCCTTTTTACAGATTTGCTCTGTGTTAAGATCAAAGTTTAATTTGTTACTGACGATTGTTCCCAGATGTTTGTATTGCTCCACCATCTCCACTGTCTCCTTTATTAATTAAAGTTGAGATATTGGATGGTGACAAGTGACAATCACTTTCTTTGCCACGCTGCACCTTAGACCCTGATTCTAGCAGTGCGTGGTATGCTGGATCAGCTGCTACACTGAAGGAAATTCTTCCTCCAGTATGGATTTAATGTTTTACTGGTATAGTAAAACATTGTTGTAATTATAATTTTTTTTTTTTGTTATGAAGAATGCTTTTTGTGCATTACATTTGATACTTAATTCATGTTATTGTTATTTAATTAACATCTTGTTGGTCATAAGAGAGCAATTTTGAACCCAAGCCCTTTCAAAAACTTTTATTATTGACAATGAAACGACACTCAGTGTTGGTCTTAAAGGCAGTTCTGAAGAATTCTTTTTGATTTTGAGCACCACAAGTAGGTCTTAAAGTCTGGATACTTTGCTATGTGTACCTCCTCCTTTGACTAACATTGTGTGCTGCAACAGTGTGTGCCACATTATCCACCAAACATTGACACCCATTGAAAAACACAGATATCAATAACATATCTCAGAAAAGATATCTCAGACAGATGTTCAACATGTTCCCAAAACCTCGACAACTTCAGGGAAATTTTTACAGCTATCCAGTTTATGTTCAAACCAATAAAGAAACTCTCTTGAGATTTTCTAGGGGATGCTATGAAAGAGTTTGGTTAGGTGAGGGTGAAGTGATAATGGAGCATCTTTTCTTGTTTTTCCCATGCCGTATTTTTGATGGTATTGGTTGGCGCTTCTCTTTTTATTAGCTGATTGTTCACTTCCCATTGTGATTTAAGTTGACAATACTGGGATATCGTATTCCTTTGTATATTCCTGGGATGTTCCTTTATTTATTTGATCTGCTTGCATGCGTTATCTTTGTCATCAGAAAGCAAATTTATTTACTCAGATAAAACTGAAAAAACAATTTAATGCAGAGTTAATGAAGTGACGTGATGTGCTTCAATATCATGAGATTAGAGGAGATCACTGGCTGCTTCTCCAAAGGTTGTGTGTAGCCATGGAAACCGCTTCTTTGTCCAGATCGACTTAATAGACATACGTCACATACTGCAGTGGGATTTTTTTAAGATGGAAAGTTTATGAGGAAAGTTTGGTTCCTAATGTGTATGACAAACAGTTTAAAATGAGAGTACTTTTAAATCTTAAACTGGATGCATAAACTGTAGTTCAAACATTTAGTCTAAAATAAGCATGAAAATGTTAAAAGGTATTTGTTGGCTGTTCAACTGGGCCTCATGAGACCTTGTGTCTTTTGCTTTAACAAGCAAAGTGGTATACAGTAGTGTGCTAAACACCAGACTGTAAAACACAAGATTGTTGAGTCAATGTCCATCAGCACCACACTGAGTAAATGTCATGTGGCCTTGGCAGGGTGTTCCTTATAAAAAGGCACTATATAAAGCAACAGGTGTCTCTCTGTTAAAAGATAAAAGCAAGTTGTGATGACTGATGCAATGATGTGAGGATTATTTGCAAAGTTAATAAGAGGATTTTGGTAACAGTGGACCCAGCTGGAAAGCATTGTGTTTGAGGGACCAACTGGTATCCCTGCTGGGATAGATCCTGGCAAGGAGGCCATGGGAAAGAAAAGAAGGTCAGCGGGGGAGCAGTGATATTCCCTTTCTGTGCTAGGACATAAACAAAAAGGAGGCCGTGGTACCAGATGCACTGTGGTTGGCATCCCAGAAACCACAGATGAACACTCTTGCTGGGCTTGGGTACCTGGAAGGTCAGGACAATGAGTTGACTACCTGCTATGGGCAGAGTGGGCACCCTACACACTGGGTGGTAGCATCCTGTCTAGTGAGCCCCGGTATGGATGCCCGTAGGGCAGCATGGAACTCGTGGTCTCAGGGGCCTGTCCGGCTAGGTTCTGTGGGAGCCGCCAGGGGAGCTGTCAGGTACTGATGGCACAAGGACCTTTGGGGTCTTGCCTGGCCTGGTAGTTCTACTCAGAGGCGGCAGTTTAAGCTCCTGAAGTACTCCTGGGTCTGGAGTTAAAAGAGAGCCCCTCACTTGGCCCAGAGCGTCACAGTTGGGAGCGGAGAAGAATAGGACTCTTCTGGAAGGAGTGCAGGAGTAAACAGTAGAAAGAGAACTAGCAGAAGCAATGGAAAGGTACTTTGTTAAATAAACATTGATTGTGAACCTGGGACTTGACTATGCAATTGTGTTTGGAGCTTGAGGCTCAGTGGCGCCCCCAAGAGACAACATGTGACAAAATACTAATAGGATTAAGGAATTTTCAGAAAGGACAGCACAAAGCCAGTATCTGATCCGTCTGCTTCTTCTTAGCTTGCGTTCAGCTGCCCCCCCACTTCAAAATGCGAGTGGCAGAGATGGGAAGTGGCTGTAGCATAGCACACCCAAGGGTAGGCGGGGAGAGGGTTGGGGTGGTCAAGCGAAGCAAATGAGACATAATCATCTAACTTAACAGTTGTTGGAATGCTTTTGGCAGACACATTTCATGTGCTCCCAACTCTTAAAACAACGACAAACAGAACACGTAGCTTGCCAGCAGATGATCCGGCCGCATCTCCTTAGTGTGCGTTCTGCCCCCCCCTTTTACAACATGAGCGGCAGAGACGTGAAGTAGCAAAGGGACAACTGCTGTGCAGGCTTTTAAATGATCGACGCACAGTGCAACAAGCAGAACACGCAGCTCGTCAGCAGCAGCAGCAAGACAGCAGCTGGTCTGACCACATCTCCTTAGCATGCGTTCAGCCCACCCCCATTCACATCATGAGCAGCACTATACGTCCTGCGAGAGAGAGGAGTAACCACGCCTGAGGCTGGAAATAAAGAACAAATATTGTTTTTCCAAAAGTTTTAAAGTAAAAGTGAAAATAATGCTTATGTAACAATTCCGATGAAAATAACAATCTCTTTAAATTGTATATCCGGTAAACCAAACCTGGGGGTGGGCGAGCGAAGCAAGTAGGGTTCTTCTAAATGTATACACATTCACTATACAGATTATTAGGAACACCTGAATAACTTCTTATCCATGCAGTTATCTAATTGGCCAATCAGGTGACTACGGCAGAGTGCATATAGCCTTTCAGGTACAGGCCAGGATCTTCTTTTAGTGTTCACAGTAATGGGGAGACAATGTAATCTCTGTGACTTTGAACACGGTATGATTGTTGGTGCCACACAGGCTGGTCTGAGAGTTTCTATAACTGCTGTTCTTCTGGGAGTTTCACACAGTGCAATCTCTAGAGTTTACTCTGAATGATATGAAAAACAAAAAACATCCAGTGAGCGGCAGTTCTGTGGATGGAAGCACTTGGTTAATGAGAGTCATCACAGGAGAATGGCCAGATTGGTTTGAGCTGACAGAAAGGCTATGGTAACTTGGATAATCACTCTACAACTTTGGTGAGCAGAAAAGCATTTTAGAATGCACAGCATGTCAAAACGAGGTGCATGGACTACAACAATAGAAAACCACATTGGGTTTCACTCATATCAGCCAAGAACAGCAAACTGAGGCTGCAGTGGGCACAGACTCACCTAAACTAGACAGTTGAAGACTGGAAAAACTGTTTGATGAATCTGTTTCTCCTGAGGTATGCAGACAGTAAGGTCAGAATTTGCTGCCAACAGCAAAAATGTATGCACCCAGAGTCCAGACAGGTGGTGGTGGTGTGATGGTGTGAGAAATGTTTTCTTGGCCCACTTTTGGCCATCCTTACCTATCAGTCTTTGTTTTAATGCCATGACCTGTTTGAGTGTTGTTGCTGACCATGTGCATTTCTTCATGGGCACAATTTACCCATCTTCTAGTGGCTACTTCCAGCACGATCACGGACCATGTCCCGAAGCAAAAGTCATCTCAAACTGGTTTCATGAACATGAGAGTAAGTTCAGTGTTCTTCAGTGGCCTTCTCAGTAACCGGAACTGAATCCAGTAGAACATGAACATAAACAGGGATGTGGTAGAATGGGAGATCATCAGCAAGAATGTGCCACTGACAAACCTGCAGAAACTGCAGATTCAATCATGTGATATGGACCAGAATCTCTAAGGAATGTTTCCAGCTTTTTCTGCAATCCGTGCCATAAATAACTGAATAATAACTTGCTTAGTGAATGTCTGTCCTATCTATCTATCTATCTATCTATCTATCTATCTATCTATCTATCTATCTATCTATCTATCTATCTATCTATCTATCTATCATTTATATTATCATTTTTATATATACATGCAGCCCACTCCCAATACATAACTACACAAGGACATTCCCTGGTTCAGCCAAAAGTTATTTTTATTGGCAAATGGTACCTCAGTAGTATACAATTTGATCCTCTCCAGTTCTTTTCTTTTCTCCTCTACTCCTTCCAGACAACTGTTGTTCAGTTCATCTCTTGCTTCCAACTCACTAGGTCAAATAGTGAACTTTCTTTTAAAGCCAGACCCCAGAGACAGGACCACAGTGATCCTTGTGCCAACAATATCTGACATCGCCCAGTGGTGGCACCCATACCACCTGACAGGGTATTCCCATTGAACCACGACTCCCATGATGCCTTGTGGGTGTCCATACTGGGGGCAGTCAACCACTGTCATGTCCTTCCAGGCTCTAAAGCCCATCCAGTATGTGCTTCTGTGACTGTTAGGAGGCCAAAGAGTACACGTGCAGAGCCCATCCGCCGTCCTAACTTCCTACAAGAGCACACATTTGGTACAAGTGAATTTTGACCCACTGAAGTACTGCAACAGCAAGATGTAGACAGTGACCAGATGACAACCTGGAAGGAGGGAAAGCCTGCCAGCTGAAAAGAGATGTTTGTTTTCAGACCTTGAATGATGTCTGTGTAATTAAAAAAGTTAATAATTAAGTTAAAGTCTAAATTAGTTTATGCTTAAGAACATAAAGTTACTTAATCTTTATGAGTGATTTTGTAAAATATGAAAAAGAAATGAAGCATTTCTCTTGAACTCTTGGACCACAGTGAAAACTGACAGCAGTAAAGGAAGTGAAAAAGCCAAGTGAGGACACAATGGAGAAAATGGATGATGAGAACTCCTCAAGATACACACACAAGTTAGACCACTCATTCCAAACGAAATGTCCACAGCTGTTTGTGATTCCACCTCCAACACTCCAGGTTAAACACCAGTAAGAAGATGCTCAAAAACCAAATCTGAAGGAAGGAAATATTATTAGGATAAAAATAAAAAACAATGGCTGAGAAGACTAAAGACCGCACAGATGACTTAAAAGAAATGATAAAAACAAATGGCTTGGGAACTGAATCTCTTTAAAAATCTATTGACTATATGATTTAAGACCTGAGAAGTTCAAAAATGGTGTATGCATAGTGAATCAAGGAATTAAAGGAGCAAATTAAAGGACCGGAATTAAAAATCAATGAGGCAGAAAGATACTAAAGCAGGTGATGCTGGAGACTGCATAGCCTTCCAGAGCAGCATGTGCAAGACTTTAATGTAGAACTCAAAAACATATTTTACTGGTCCATGACGAAGAAAGGGAAACTTCTCTTCATATATTGTATGTCATCTCATATGGGTGAATTCATCAGTAAAAGAGCAACTATTGTACAGTTTGTATGACAATTGGCAAGGGATCATCTTTAAAGTGCTGCAAAAAAATCTCATTTCCAACAAACTAAGATTTTCAGAAAACCTGTAACCAAATTTAGCTTCAAACTGAACATACATGAAAAGGGGGAAAAATTTACTTTTCATTATGAGAGTCTTCATTGACAGAAAAGAAACCTGAAGCCAAGGTTAATTAGAACAGATCTTGATGTAAACTGTATAGAAACGGACTCAAGTTTGATTTTAATTCAGGGTTGAAAGCTGACAACAATAAGATTGAAAAATTTACTGCATGTTTTTTTTTGCTAATGTCTCTTTATCCATCCATTATCCAACCTAACCTGCTATATCCTAACACAGGGTCACAGGAGCCAATCCCAGCCAACACAGGGTGCAAGGCAGGAAACAAACCTCGGGCAGGGCGCCAGCCCACCGCAGGGCACACACGCACGGGACAATTTAGGATCGCCAATGCACCTAACCTGCATGTCTTTGGACTGTGAGAGGAAACCCACGCAGACACGGGGAGAACATGCAGACTCCACCTGGGAAGCGAACCCGGGTCTCCTTACTGTGTGACAGCAGCGCCACCACTGCACCACCATGCCGCCCATGTCTCTTTATATTTTCTCAATAAACACCAAGGGTATTCATAAAATAATAAAAAGAAAAGCTATTTTTCAATTGTAAACAGAGGAATGTCAAGTTTATATTTCATATATTTCAAGTTCATATGTTCATGAAATACATGTACATAACATCAAATCTTTATTTTTCGAGGCAACTGTGACTTTTCAGTGGAACTAAGTGGGATAGCAGTTTTAGAAGGGACTTTTAAAGGCAACATTTGTTACTATAAAGAGCATTATTCTGGAAGACGGGGATTTTTTTTAAAGAGATTTGTTATAGTAAGGTATATACAGTCAGTTGTAAAGTACTAAAGTACTAAAACTGCTTCAGGAGCTAGAATTTAATGCAAAACCATTTTTAGTACAAATTTCCTAATGCAAAAATAATTTTAGGAAGAAATTTTGATAGAACACTTGGTATTAAATAAATAATTCTACTTACTGAAAATAAGATAGATAGATACTTTATTAATCCCAAGGGGAAATTCACAATTCAGATTTTGTGCCTTATTGTATTTACATTTTGAAGAGATAGACTGTGCAACAAATACCTGTCAAAACTGTCAAGAATTGACATCTGGCTAATATTAAAAGAATTTGATTTTGTCATAGATGGTTGTTCGACTCCTGCAGACTCAACATATCACTAAGGTGTTTCTGTTCTATTTACATATCTGAAATTTCAATCCTCAAAATTAATCACTTAATTAAGGGGAAATTTAATAAAAAAAATCTCCACCTTGACAATCAGTTTGTACAGGAAATTGACATAATTGATAGTGAACAATCAGTAAGGAACACTGCCTTACCCTTATGTTTGCCATTTGTCTACCCGCTGCATGCCTCTCAGTCTCTGTCTGACCCGTCATCTGCCATCAATTACTGGGCTTCCTATGCAGATAAGCGTCAGCGGCACTTCTTATGTCCCTAAACTCATAAATGCCTCAATAATGAGCAACACAATAACAATAAAGCTGTAATAATCCCTTCTGTGGATTTTTGTCCACTGTAAGAAGCTGTTTCAGGAGACATGGCTTATGCTGTTTCACTCTGTGTAACGTCCATAGTTGCTTGCCACCTTCACCTTCATTCTTCTTCTCCTTGTCTGAGCTCTGCTGCTCTACAATTTCCTACCCACAACATTCATGATCTGATAGCATCAGAAGTATCCTTCTGCACCGCACCTCTCTGATATGTATTCTGCTGTCAATGGCAGGAGCTCTTCAAGGGCTTGCTGTGATGATAAATGTGCCACATTTTTTCTTATCTGTTGCGTCTCTAAACCTGTAGAAACACAATTGTAATGAGCATATAGGAATACAAAGAAATCCTGAAAAAAGCACATTTTAAAAATGTACATTTAAAAAATACTGACACTTTACTGCATTCAGGGTTGCTAGTGACCCTATATATTTTAGGCAGGTAAATCTCATAATAAAATAATGTTAAACTTACTTGGTATTGTTGAAGATGGAATGCATGAAACATACCTGAGGAACTGCATTCACACTGTAACATTTGACCCTGTGAGAGGTGTAAACATGATGTCACAGGCCGCTAGAATCCCAAGGTATGTATAGAATGGTTAAAAAAAGCCAAGCTGTTTTTTCTGTGCAGATTTCAAAAATGATATATTCCATGTTTTTTTTGAATTTCAACATTGTGTCTGAAAATTAAAAAGAAAGAAGTCCTGTCCTGCTCTTTCTCAAATGCAACCATAGGCATCTGTAATTCTGTAAAGGACACCGGCGAGCTTTGGCATCGAATGACTGATGTGCACGCATTACTACAAGGGAAACATTCAGAGAACATTTTAGAGAAGAGTAACTGAATTCTTTAGAATGGCTGCCTAGAGCAGGCATCTACCTGTTTGAAAAGCTGAACTGTTTCTATAGTTTAGGTGACTAACACCTTGCTTTATGTGCCAACATGGGCAAGTTCATTCACACAGTGTTATCTTCATAGCCTGTTACTTGGTATTTACCAGCATATAGAGTTTTAGTGATATGCCAAACTAGAATGATGATGTGGACCCGTGTGATACTTTAGAATGAAGTCTGGTACAAGAAGTTCATGAAAAACGTTTCAGTTGATTTCATGTGACGTTTACTTCAAAGCAGTACCACATTCTTCATGAAGCAGGAGGTGACATTTTATCCCACATTTCTAAAGAGATAAATGCACAAAGTTAAAATAAATGTGGCCTAATTTGATCTTATACTGTTGTTTTACTTGGTTTTAGAATAAATAAAAGTGCAACATGGTTGTCTAAAAATATATATACATATACATAATACTGATGCTCTGTGTAAGAAAGGTCAGAGCCGACTATACTTCCTTAGAAGGCTGACGTCCTTTAACATCTGCAATAAAATGCTGCAGATGTTCTATCAGATGGTTGTGGCGAGCGCCCTCTTCTACGCGGTGGTGTTCTGGGGAGACAGCATAAAGAAGAGGGACCCCTCACGCCTGGACAAACTGGTGAGAAAGGCAGGCTCTATTGTAGGCACAGAGCTGGACAGTTTGACATCTGTGGCAGAGAGACGGGCGCTGAGCAGGATCCTGTCAATCATGGAGAATCCACTGCATCCACTAAACAGGATCATCTCTAGGCAGAGGAGCAGCTTCAGAGACAGACTGCTGTCACCAACCTGCTCCATTGACAGACTGAGGAGATCGTTCCTCTCCCACACATTCCACCAGGGGAGGGGGGTAAATGTTAACATTATACAAAGTTATTGTCTGTCTGTTATACCTTCATTTTTATCACTCTTTAATTTAATTATCTATCTATCTATCTATCTATCTATCTATCTATCTATCTATCTATCTATCTATCTATCTATCTATCTATCTAGTCTCATACACTGCTATAACATACTTAAAAATTATTAACTGTTAAGAACTTCTGTGTTTGCTAATTTCTGTAATTTGAAGAACGATCACATTTTTTGTTTGGGATTGGAGCTACTTGTCCACTACCACATTTCAGTGTCTGGATGTCCATCTCCCACTTTGAGACTAGTGGGACCTTTTCACATACATTAATCCATTGTCTAAAGTGAATCTGCTGGGGTTCAGTAGAACCAAATCTTGTTTGCACCATTCAACAATTGGCTTGGTCTCGAAAATGATCTCGCATTTATTTGGACTTGGTCTTGACTTGTGTTGCATTCCACTTGAAGTGGGAAGTCAGAATCTCTGAGTTACTAATTGGAATTTTCAAATGGATCACTGCCTTAAGTTGGAAATTCAGGGCAGGTCTGTCAAGTCTGAGTTTGCCTGACTTCAGGTCATGATGTCAATCCAAAATGGCAATGTGCACTGCAAACTTTAGTGAATGCTGTAGTTATTTTATTACTATATTATTACTGTATTTGTTATATTGTTTATTATTAGCTACTGTGGACATGTTGCTGTGGTGTTTGGATACAGAAAATGCAGAGTATAGCGTTGTTGTTAACTGCTGTTTACTCCGCTTAAGCAAGCACAACATATGTTAATATTGGTTTTCCAAATGTTTTACTGGAACGTGATCAATTAAAGTTGATGTAATTCCCAGCTCCGACATCCAGCTTCCAATGTAAGTGGAACACAGCATTGGTCTGTACCCCCCTTTAGAGTCAGACTTGACTTAATCTCGACCGTTTTTGGTCTTGGAATTGTCTTGGATTTGATAAAGGTGGTCTTGACTAGAGCACTAGCTAGCATATCCAGTGAGCAGAGGTTCATAAATGCATGATGTGTGTGGACTTACCATTGCACCACCTGTGATTTTACTTTTTTTCCTCTTGCTGCTTCCTCCACTTTGGATTTGACCTTGGAACTTTGAGGGCTCAGTGCTGATGACTGTGTTTATTTACCTGAAGTGTTTTGAGAAATTCCTTTTTTATGTTTTAAATGTAGCATTTTATTTGTAAAATAAGCCTTCAACTAAAACTAGAGCACTAGGTATCCCTTCTTTCCTGCATTTTCTTGATGAAGTTTTTTTATTTTTGCCGTTTTTTAATATATGTAGGAACAATAGGGAATATCATTTTACTGACAAGTAACGAAACCATCAAGAAAACAGGATTTTGAATTAAACAGCAAAAGGGGATTTAAAGAACCATTCAGAAATGTATTGTGAAATATTGTCTATAAAAATGAGGCTATTTTGAATATAGTGAGATTTTTAAGACAACTCCCCAACTCATCGACACTCTAACTCAGTCAGGGACTGGTTGTCCACTACTAGTGCAACTGCAAGTTTGCACGTATCCCATGTAACACATCTGTAGTGTGCTGCTTGATTGGGGAAACATTTAAAGCTGGCCACTGACCTGGCCGTATGTGCACAATAAAGCTGCTTTTATTGGGATACCTGTACTCTCCTCGTCCTCTCTTGTGCAAGTCTGTGACTGACACATCACAAGTGGTACCAGAAGTGGGGTCTTGCACAGATGGATTCCCAACAGGCTCAAAAAGTGAGGCTCCCACAGGTGCTCCTGCCCTTGCCCAGCCCACAGATGAGCTCATAAAGATGGCTCCTGTGGATGACCCTAAGTGTTTCCTATTCTGTTTCGAACGTACAGCCACATTGATGTGCTGAGACAGGAGAGGCTGGGCGGCTATCTTGGACCCTTTTTTGCCCGGGGATGCCCTACAGATCATGCAAAATCTTTCTCCTGAGATAAATCCTCCTCTGTAGGGTTCTGAGACCCTTTGCTAAGGGGTGTAAGTTTTGGCTGTGGCTAATCCAGACCACTCTATGTAGAGATATGTGCAGGACTTAGGGGACACCTTTGAGAGCATTGTGGAAAAGCTTGCTATTGACATAGTCTTGCCTGTGGTAAGTGATGACCTCTGTGATGAGATGCTCTAAAGTGATGTCCACTTGCTGCTGGATTTGACCCAAAGATTGGAAGGGGCCCAAGCCACATGGAGGCAGAAGGGCTACCCAGGTTTAGCTCCTACTCTTGTATAACCGATGTGTCCCCATGCCACTGTGGAGGACCTTCCGACCAACTCCCCAAGACGAAGACGCTGTCAGGGAAATGACGCTGCTGGGACCGACCACAGATGCTTTCGATGTGACCAGCCTGGACGTCTGGCCAGGGAGTGTTGTCTCCCTGGAGAGCAGCTTGACTGAGGTCTGCTGCTCTTAGGCCAAGTTCTTGGAAAACGGTTGGCTTAGCCGGGTTTGAGGTTCTGGCCCTTTTAGACTCTGGCAGTGATCTCTGCATCATCTGACGCAATGTGTTCCGCCCGATGCCCTGCACAAGCATTGAGTATATAAACATTCGCTGTGTTCATGAAGATGTTAGAGTATGAGACTTTACTACTTCCATTGAAATATAAGGGAAGAAAGTTCAAAGTTTGGACTGCTGTATTGGACTCTTCACCCTGGCCTTTCTTGTTTGGGAGGAGGAATGCCCTATTCCCCCGGGTCTTGGCCACTTGCAAACGTCTCTTTCTTCAGTACAAAGAGAGAGGCTTGCATCTGACAAGGTTGGCCAGGAAGACAGCTTGAAGACTGAACCTGATTTGGCCTGTTAGGAGGGGGATGATGCCTCACTTGAGTTTCTGGGACAGTGGGAGGGCGCTGTGCAGCAGACGCATACACCTTCAATCTCCCTAGTTGGGAGTGTTGCCCTTTCTCCTGTTTGCTGTTTTGGAAGCTCCTCCAGCATCTAGCGGCTTAAGTCCATTTGAAATGTTATTTGGCAGGAGGCCACGAGGGGTGGAAGGGAGACACTTTTCGAGAACAATGGACAGGGTTCACCCTGACACTGATAGGGTGAAATTTGTCAATCAGGTCGCTTCCCTCCAAAAACACATTTCAAAATTTTCCTCTGTCGCTGTGGAGCATCAGTAACATGAATAGAAGGTCCTGAAGTGTAATTATGATAGAAAAACTTTGTAAATTCAATTTGTTTTGATCCTGTTCGACCCATCTAAGTTTCTGGAAAAATGGCCGGGTCCTATGGTAGTTGAGGAAGACATGAGCTCTGTCAACTATCAAGTTAGGATTCCCAGCCTGTGCAAGCCTGTGCAAATCTTATACATCAATCTTTTGAAAGAATAGCACAACCCTAAATGAAAGGGTTGGCCATGACTGTGGCAGTCTTTCAGACTGAGGTTGCTATTGGTGATGATTTGACAGACAGAAGGCTGAGTTACTTTTCCTCATTGGAAAGAATTCTAATTATTTTTCATTCCTACCTGGCCGGACAGAAATTGCTGGACACAAGATTGTGACTAAGCCTGGTGTTAAGGTACAGCTGCCTCTATATCATATTCCACAAGCAACAAGGGCTGTGCTACGCGAGGAGGTGAAGCAGATGCACAATTTGGGTGTGATTCGCAAGACTAAAAGTGACTGGTGCAGCCCAATTGTTCTGGTCCCAAATTCTGATGGCTCCATTTAGTTTTGTATAGATTTTCGATGCTTGAATAAGGTTTCCAAATTTGATGTGTACCTGATGCCGCATACTGATGACTTACTGGACAGGCTCGGGCAAGCCTCATATATTTCCACCCTAGATCTCGTGAAGAGGGTAGTGGCAAAGTCCGCTTTATCTTCGTTCCCAGTTCTGTGGAATCTAGACTTTTCTAAGGAGTTCATTCTATAGAGTAATGCAAGTGCGTTTGGTTTGGGGGTTATAGTTTCGATGGGGAGGCACATCCCATAACATTTCTGAGCAGGAAGTTGCTTTCCAGGGAGCGTAATTACTCGACCGTCGAGAAAGAATGTTTGGGTATCAAGTGGGTGATGGAGGCGTTCTGCTACTACCTGTGGGGTAGGCAGTTTACCCTGGTGACTGATGATGCTCCGTCCCGGTGACAATACAAGCAGAAGAATATAAATTCCCAGCTCATGTGGTGGTTTATTAGCACACAGCCATTCGATTCTGATGTTCACCATTGTCCCTTTTCACCATACGTCAAAGCTGACGTCCTCTCGGGTCAAGCCAAGCCTGGCTTGGACTGTCACTTTGTTCACACCAGTGTGAACAAAGCTGAGGGGGGTATGTGAGATTTATGAGACCTCGACAACTCCAACATTTGTATACAAAAGAGATGGGTCTTTTAAACTGTAGTCTAAAATGTTTTTAACGTGTTGAATTGTATGATTTTAATTTTTGGCATTGTGTACTGACATTCGGTTAACGCAGGCAGAGACTGGTTGTCTGTTGCTGATGCAACTGCAAGTTTGCACACTTCCCATGTAGCATGTCTGTTGCTCACTGGTTGATGCAGGGAACATTTAAAACTGGCTGCCAACCTGGCCCTGTGCACACTTTCTGTGTCCTTGCTTGTGCAGTAAGGCTATCTGTTCTTTTGATCTGAGAAGGGAGCGGATGCAGGATGGCATCATTGCCCCTGCTTGCATGCTGTGTGTGTTTGAGTTTTGGTAAATACTTTAATAATGTTCCTGTCTTGACAACAAAAAGCTGCCTTTTTCTGAGGGGCCTCCTCCTCTCTTGTGCAAGTCTATGACCCACATGTCACAAGATATAGATAGATATAAATATTGTCCAAGGCTCTGTCTATTTGTCCTTTCTTTTTCTGTGATCTGGGCACTAAGTTGCATCTTATCCAATACACATTTTATGAGAACACTTTCAAAGCAACTTAAAAGCACACAAAACCTTAGTAAATCTTCAGCACCAAGTTGACTGCTTCTGTCTTGTCAGATTTAATACAATTCAAAGACGTATTCTTCAGAGCTGGTCTTCCATTTCGTACATGGATCTGGAAGAAAGTAGCATCCTATCAGGGGGCAGACTGCTTGTAAGAGAGAAGCAAACACTTAAAATGACTTCCATTACCATGACGTTGAGAGATTTATAGGAGCATATTGAGTCTTAGCAAATGTCTAACATAACAGTAACATTAGCTTTGAATACCTGTTGCTTACTGGATAACCTAACACGGGTTAAGAAGTCAGAAGCATACCTTGTATTTAAATTACTATACTCATTAATGACTGTTCTTATTTTATTAATATCAGTTGAGATGTTAGTTTTATCTGTTTTACAAATAATGGGATATACAATTTTGTGTTTTTTCATTTTTTATATTACATTAAGGTTTTTGATGTTTTTGTTTAGGTATGAATGAAGAAACTTAGATCAAAAATTTTCAAGCAGTTGTAGCTAATGAACCCAAAAGAAGATGAATAAAAGTTAAGCCAAATAAAAAAATGAAAGCATTTAGGTGTTTAGAATTTCAATATTACTGGTCTTTTATTAAAGACAGTTCTAAACTCACCTGGGGCCTCATGTATAACGCCATGCGTAGAACTCGCACTATAACATGGCGTAAGTACAAAAGCCGAAATGTGCTTACGCACAGAAAAATCCAGATGCAGGAATCTGTGCGTACTCCAACTTCCACGTTCTTCCGTTACATAAATCCCGATCAGCGTGAAAACTAACGCTCGTGCACGCGCATTATGTAACGCCCCAAATCCTCCCAGAATTACGCCTATTTGAATATGCAAATCAATATAAATCGCCCTTAAGCGCAGCCTTCTGTGAAAAGACAATGGGAAAAGCACGGGGAAAATATAAGAATTTCAGCGAATACCAAGTGGAGGCAAAGGAAAAACATACTATTTGTTCAAATAAACCGTGGTATAATCAACAAAATGAAGTTGATCGAGTGACATAGTGTGTTGGAGAAACTTGAAAGCTCACATTCACAAAATCGCACAGTGCCGGAAATAAAAAAGAAGTCACATATCAAAGTTGCCGTGAAAAGAAGAGTTGTAAGCCCACTGTCTGAGTGTCATATGAAAGTTTATTAGGGTACAGATAAAAAAAGGCACACAGTGGGGAAAAAGCACGAAATGTCCACTTCAATCTCGACATTTCCACTTTAATCACGTAGTTTATTTTGTCATTAAAGTAGAACATTATAAACTTCATCTTAAAATCATTTAATTAACCAGTTTCTCAAATCACATCGTAATTAAAGTAGCACGTTAAATGCTTTGTTTTGTATTTGATCTTCTACTCGTATGTGCTCTATGTGTGTGAATCACTTCATGCTTCTTAAACTGGCTCTCTTCCTCCAACTGGACACAGAGTCCATTACATTTGTGATATTACAGCTCTCTGAATAACTAAAATACTGAGATGTATACGTGATGTCATTTTCATGATGATAGGAGTTAAAGCACGTTATTAAACATGTGTTTCACTTCGATGAAATAATTTATTGTCGAAATTTGTCGCATGCTTTTAGCTGTGTTGTTATTTTCTCTTTCTGTTTTATATTCAATATATATTGCGTAGCGCCCAAGAGTCCTTGCTTTTCTTTCCCAAGTAACCGATCGCCACACAATCAGCTCTGTAATAGACGTTAAGCCATCTGTAAGCTTAGCGGCGATTCTTCAAAACGTTTAAAGAACATTGAAATATCTTCGTAGTACATGTTTAATTATTCTATCCTTCACGACACTCCCAGTGAAGAATATAGATTATTTAAATGAAGTTAAAGTTTTATCTGTATAATATAATAAACATATTTTGCTGCATTTCATCTTAAAAACGATATCGTCATCATATGTAAATACGCGCTTTATAAAGTGGCCCAGGTTGTGAGATATTATAACTGTAGTGCAAGTTTACAGTGGGGTGATTGTACTTATAAGTACAAACCGTTCTACAAGGAGCAATTGATTGAGTGCATTTAAAGTTCTTGGGATGAAACTGTTTCTGAGCCGCGAGGTCTGTACAGGAAAGGCTTTAAAACGTTTTGCAGTGGCTGAGACAGCGTGTCCTTGAAGCTGTATACCGATAATTCTCTTTCCGATCAGCTGCTGCTGTGATTCACACTCAGATACAGTGATATAAATACTCCGAGTCGTGAATTGAGAGTAATATGGAAAAAGATGATCCGCTGTGGCAACTCCTAACGGGAGGAGCTGAAAGAAGAAGAAGAAGAAGGAGAAGTGAGAGTAACAACGCTAAAGCAGTTATGGTATTTGGAATACTATGGCTGTTCCCTGAACCATTATATTGTTATGAGTTAATTACAATCAGATGCATTACACTAATAAACAATATGCGGTTAGTTTCAGTGTATTTATAAAGCCGCGTCATGAAAATAATGAGTAATCACACAAGAACAGTACCATTGCTTTGACGCTGGGTGCCGCCAGTTTGCAAAACCGAGCGGAGAACTTGCGTACGACAAGGCACGAGGTACCGTGGAAAAGTGCGTGGCTTTACGCCAAGTGTAGGTTTTATACATTGCGATTTGAACGTGGAAAAGTTCTTACGCAACATTTCTGTGCGTACGCACCGTTTATACATGAGGCCCCTGCTCTGCCGCCTCCAGCTAAGAATCCTAAGGCTTTTGAGCTTGTCCCTGTAGTCTTAGGAGAAAAGACCAACTTATAACTCCAGAAACCTAGCAGCCCCTAAGCATGTTCATGGTAAGCTGTTAAAAGATTCTCAATTGATTATTCAATAACATCCCAAATAACATTCTGGAAACGGATAAAAAAAAAAAGATCCATTTTAACATTGGTAAGTAGTGGTCTGGTAACCTAGATGTAACCTTTCGATAACACAGCAATAACATTAAAATTGTTTTCTGGGTAGAGGTTTTGCAGAAGTGTCTTTTGAGATTCAAGATGGTCATTATTAGGTTGCCCTCTTTTTCCAATAGT
This sequence comes from Polypterus senegalus, assembly GCF_016835505.1. Classification (NCBI taxonomy): domain Eukaryota; kingdom Metazoa; phylum Chordata; class Cladistia; order Polypteriformes; family Polypteridae; genus Polypterus; species Polypterus senegalus. The sequence goes on along the minus strand of NC_053154.1, from coordinate 68,964,452 downwards.
GGTGCTTTCAAATATATAGTGCATAATAAATATAATTAACCGAGTCTTATTGTCAACCACTATGGGCAGTTCTAATGAAATGTAGTCCAAACCTTTTCTGCATTCATAGAAAAAGTTATGAAAGTATTAGTGATTAGCGAACAGTGTTGGATTTGCTTCACCTCGAGTTTGTCAAATTCTGAGAAATGTCTGGGAACTTTTCCCAATTTGGTGAAATGCATGGAAGTCAAGAAAAAAGGAGAAAGTAAACTGAATAATTTGGCTAAATAATGAATGGAACTGTGAGGCAGCCATGCACTGTGAAATATAATTAATAGAAATAAATATCTGAGCAGTGAAATTTCTTGCAGAATATGGCAACAGGAGCAGGAAGCATGAATTCACTCACCTCTCTCAAACTGAAAAGAGCGACTAGGCTGATTCCAGGGCTATAGGTGATGAATTGTGAAGAAAGATTAAAAGAGCTGAGCCTTTTCAGTTTAAGCAAAAGAAGATTAAGACGAGACATGACTTAAGTATTCAAAATTATGAAGGAAATTAGTACAGTGGATCGAGACTGTTATTTTAAAATAAGTTCATCAAGAACACAGGGACAAACTTGTTACGGGTAAATTTCATTCAAATGTTGGGAAGTTTTTCTTTACATGGAGAACTATAGACTCATGGAATAAATTACCAAGTAGTGTGGTAGACAGTAGGACTTTAGGGATTTTTAAAACTCAACTTGATGTTATTTTAGAAGAGTTAAGTGGATAGGACTGGTGAGCTTTGTTGGGCTGAATGGCCTGTTCTTGTCTAGATTGCTCTAATGTTCTAAAGACACAAATACACCGACACCTTTCCAGTCTTCTTCTTTATGTGTGTTTTGTGTTGAAGTATTTTCAAAAGTTTTGCATTACCATATATACATATGTATAAGTCAGGTTTTGAAACCCGAAAAATCGATCATAAAATCAGACTCAGACTTATATACCCGTTCAAAAATGAGACACTTAATTTTTTTTTATTACATCTTCTTGCTTCCTTCAGTTTCTCAGACACATTGAAATTTGTTGCAGCAGCACAGTTACCAATTTCTTTTGCCACTTAAACGACTTTTAATTTAAAACCAGCTTCATATTTTCTTCTGATCAAACGCTCCATCGCAGATAAGGGATGCACTTATGATAAAGTTGTATGAGGGTGTGAGATACAGAAAACACAAAACAGTGCAAACGTCGCTTCAGAATGGTTTGGGTATTACCGTGTGGTCGCGTAAAGACAATACATAGAAAAATGGCAGTGTGCTCCATGGTTACTCTCTCAGGTGGGCGCTAGCAAATCATAATCTGTTGGACCAGTAGTGTGAGTTTTCCACATTCAACTTATAAAACCGACATTATAAAATACTGATTATATGTAATTTATATGTATATATAAGCTGTATGTTAAAATCAAGCCCCAACTTATCTGTGGAAGACCTTAAACATGAGTATATATGGTAATTTTTAACACACGAGTAGCACAGTTCTTATTAAATCCATACTGGTAGAACTTCATCCAGGACAGCGGGTGATCTATTATATATCTATTATATACTATTATATATATTACTGTATATACTATTATATCTGTTATATAATTATATATATATATATTATATTATTATACTAAGAGTAGTGCTATATGCTCAGGGGGCTGTCCCATCAAACATTGGTTGCTAAAGCTATGATATCTTACAAAGCATCATGGGTTGCTGGGGAAAAAAAGTGTGTCTAATGCCGGCTGCACAGTAAGTTATCAGGAAAATAAATATTTGAACAATTTCACCAGCAAACTTAACAAACTTGCTGTGAAGAACACTTTTGTTCATTTCACAGATCAGCATTAATAAAGGTAAAGGATCCCCTTCATGCAAGATACTGAAGTGAATGACTGTGAATCATGAATGTTAATGATTTTCAATAAATATTTTTTGATTTTGGACAGCATGGTGGTGCAGTGATTAGCCCAAAACCCCCCCGATACCATGGCAAGTTGCTCTCTATTTGAATTGTGCACATGTTCTCTCTATCTGTGCAGTTTCCCTCCCAAAGATGTGCAGGTTAGGTCAGTTCTCATCATTTCATCATTCTCTCTCTGCTTATCATATAGAGGAAAATGGCAGCAAACTGAACTTTGCTGTTCAGGCAACAATATCCTTGGCAACGTCTTCTAACAGAACGTTCTGGCACATCCCAGGCTAGATGAGAGAATTAAGCCCTTAAGCTTGTCCTGGGGCTTTAACCAGTGGCCTATACCCTGTGCAAATCCTATGAGAAGAAACAGAGGTCCTAACAACCTGCCCAAATCAAATCGGTTTCTCTAGATGCTTAAAACCAACTTATAGACCAGCAACCTAACTTGGGAACTTTATTGTAAACAGTTTTACCCGTGATATTATTCTTTCAGTCTCGGTGAGAATGGGGATATCGACTGACCAGTAAATCAAAAGCTTTGTCTGAGGACTTACCTCCTTTTTTGCCACCATGGTCCAGTACAAAGTTAGTAAAGTCTTGTGATCACTTCCAAGGGTTAGGGTTAGGGTTAGGGTTAAGTTACTTGAACTCTTCCAACTGGGGCAACTGCACTACCTTTGCTTGAAGTTCGGATGATATATATATACTGTACAAAGATTTGAGAAAAAAAGCCACTGTTTAATGGGAGATGACCATGACCTCAGGTTTGGATCCACATCACCCTCAAAAACTGACCATTTCAGAGCAAGCTGAAGGGCACAGTCTGATGAGACTGAGGATAACATCATCTGCAATTCTTTTGGTGGCCAAACTGGATAATGTCCAAGCCTTGGCACATTATATAATCTATCCATGAAAATCATGAAGTGGAGGTGAGCATTGGATTATTTAAGAAAGGACACAAACATATTTTTATTGTCAGAGTTTATAAATATTATCATTTGATCCATTTTTAATTTAGAAAATACTCTAAAATTTGATTCCAGCACATTCTGCAACATCATCACTGACTAGAAATTAAATCATTTGTTTTATGACAAACATATTCTACAAACCTGAGACACTAGAAAAAAGGAAACAGAAGGAAAGCAGAACACATTGCAGCTGTTTGCTACACAGTAGCAAACAGGGATCAAGTACAGAATGAATCAAGGAGAGGGGAATCCCAAAACTGTCCTCACCCTTCTCAATCACATCAAAGTTTGATGCATACTCCACCCAGATTTTTTTTCCCAGGTACCCACATTTTCTCTGTTCTTATGCCATATTTAACATTAGAAAAACTAACATTTAAGCACACACTACAAAATGTTTAGAGCATGAATGAAGTTTCTGTAGTGCTCAGGAAAGTAGAATGATAAACATCACTCGTCTGACTCATCTGGAGTTGCGGTCATTATCTTAAAGTGTGATCACACAGAAACTCTTCATTTTGATTCTCCCTCTTGCACATGGTGCATCCTCAGAGAAGAAGAGCTAGGAAACAGTCTCATAATGAGGGTCCGTTTACAATGTTTGTAATAGTCCATTGCTGGCCTGAGCATTTTTGAAGTACAAGTTGGACCCCAAACTCATTGTCTGTGTTTTCCTGTAGCTCCAGGCATCTCTTTGATTTTCTGTTCTGAATTGAACCTCCCTGGAAGAAAAAGAAAAAACAAATAAAATGTTACCTCTTTTATTTAAAAATCATTACTAGGGTAATTTGCTGTGTTTATCAGTGTGTATAGATCAAGTTTGAGGTACTGTTATGATATATTGAGGCAGAGAGTCCTAGCGCAATTTTATTTGGCAAAACATAATGTTTAAAATTTGAAATTGATAAATCATCCAATGTACCGTACTACATAATATTGTACGTGACAGTTTAAAATTACAAACACAAAATTTCCAAAACTGAAGAATATCATCTGCAAGTTAATAACAAGCTCTACATTCTACAAAAAAGCTATATAGTCCTGCAAAGCAGTCAATGCTTAATTTGAGTTTTGTCTACTTTCTGCATCTCTCTGACTATCCCACTTTTTTTTTTGCCATCCTCTTCCTCTGTATACTCTCCTGTATTTCCTCATTCCACCACCAGGTTTCCTTTTCCTCCTTCCTCTTTCCAGATGTCACCCTTACTACATCTTCTGTAGTTTCCCAGCTGTCTGGTAACTCTTCACTGCCACTGTTTTCCTGTTTCGACTTCCATCATTTGATCCTTGTCTCTGTCCTCACTCTCTTACTCTTCTTCTTGATCTCCAACGTCATCCTACAGACCACCTTCCTATGCTGCTTAACTACACTTTCCCCTGCCACCACTTTGCAGTCTTCAATCTCCTTCAGATCAACTCTTCTGCATAGGATGTAATCTACCTGTGTGCATCTTTCTCCACTCTTGTATGTAACCCTATGTTCCTCCCTCTTCTTAAAATACGTATTCACCACAGCCATGTCCATCGTTTTGGCAAACTCCACTATCCTCTGACCTTCTTCATTCCTCTCCTTGACACCATACCTACCCATCACCTCCTCATCTCTTCTGTTCCCTTCACCAACATGCCCATTGAAATCCGCTCCAATCATCACTTTCTGTCCCTTGGGTACACTGTTCATCACTTCATCCAACTCACTCCAAAAATCTTCTTTCTCACCCATTGCACACCCAACTTGCGGTGCATATGCACTAACAACATTCATCATCACACCTCCAATTTCCAGCTTCATAATCATTACTCTGCCTGACACACGTTTCACTTCCAAAACACTCTTGACATACTGTTCCTTCAGAATAACATTTCTCCTCCCATCCACAACATGATAGAACAATTTGAATCCATGTCTGATCTACCTGGCCTTACTCCCCTTCCATTTAGTCTGTTGCACGCACAATATAGCAACCTTCCTTCTCTCCATCTTATCTGCTACCTATCTCCCCTTACTAGTCATACTGCCAACATTCAAAGTTCCTACCCTCAGTTCCACTCTCTTTACTCTCCTCCTCTCCTCCTGCCTCCAGACACGTCTCCCCCCTCTTCTTCTTCTTCTTTGGTCAACAGTAGCCCAATTTCTGCGGTCAACAGTAGCCCAATTTCTGCCAGCACTCTGTTGGCTAACAGTACTGGTGGTGGTCGTTGTTAACCCGGGGCTCAACTGATCCGTTATAGAAATTTGTATTGTCCGCATATTGATTTGGCAAAATTTGTCCCTTCCTAACATAACCCTCCCCATTTTATGGCTATTGCAGAAAAAAAGGTAAGGTGGATGCCAAGTCTGTTAAATGTAGAAAGAGCTTGGCAAACATCTTGAAACATGGAGTGTGAACAGGTACCCTGGATTTCCTTCTGTTCTCTTTGATTGTGTAGCCTACTGCCACTTTTTTCTTGACACTACCATTGCTCGCTCTTAGTTGTCTTTAAAAGAACTAAATATGCCATTGGTTTGTTTATTTTAGATTAATTTCTTTTTGTTTTGTAAATGTACTTCATACTGTGTGGCACCATCTGATTCAGTTGCTCCTGAACATTTTCAAAAGAATTAACTCTTTAATAGGAAGTTTTCATAATTAAAAGACACAAATGACCAAATACTCTATGCATTTGTGTCTTTGCAGATTTTATTGTTTATCTGTTATAGCTGCAAAGAGGTTAATTTCTGTACCTGTATTATGGGGTTGCCACATTTCTCAATTATTAAGGAAAGCTTTTCAGTGAAAAAGCACGTAATTAAAAAAAAGAACAAAAAAATCAGGTTGCCTTTTCTCCGGTTTAACAGTTAATCCACCAGGAGGAGCAAGGGACACATCATTTATAACTCTCGAGAGCATAAACAGCCTTCTGAAAAAGTGCTGTGAAATACTGAGTGCTATGAAACTGAGGGTATGCTTATATGACTAGTTACCAAAAGAACTATGAAAAATGTACTTTCTCAGAAATAAAATAAAACCAGAAAATGAACAGTGCTGGAAAACAAACATTACAAAAGCAGTCTTATTACATTAAGGCAGGTAATCCATTACATAGTACAGAACAGTCCTACTGCAATTGGTTTTGGTAAGAACTTAAGCTTTCATTATTCTTAATTGAATAATTCTAAATTGAAACAATATATATTTTCTATAGTGACTTTCACAGAGAGCACAATCTGAAGGTGTTTTACAAAACACAATGTCAAGAAGTTCAAGATGACTCATGATAAACATGAGGGGAACACCGATCCTGAACATGTCTTAAATAGTAAGTCAGCATATACAGTTTAAAAGTATAAGCCGAAGGTACAAATGAGCTAATTGTTCCATTACTTCATTGTGTGAAGCCATAACCATCCTAGGGACTATCAGATGCAAGGCAGTAACTAACACTGGTTGCCTGTCCACCATGAAGCCCATTCAGGTACACAGACCCCCTGGGCCAGTTAGAATCGGCAAACAATGTAACATGATTGTAGGACGATGTATTGCACAGGATAAAATCCACATGAACACTGAAAGACCAGGCAAAATATGCATTGATAGGATCTAGGCTGGGAACTGACACCATGTACAGTATGTTGGCCTGTTGTGCAGTTGATTTAATGACTGCCCAAAATAGTTTTGGAAATCCCTTAGCCAAATTTGGGGTTGGTCAGGGGTACGGTATATTTAAAATACAAAAAAGTCGAGTTTTCAGTCAGCATCCAAGTTGTATGGCATATGAGATCTCTTGGATAGCCCAAGGGTAGCACAATAGAGCAGTAGGCTGGCACCACTGTCTAGCTGCTGTCTGTGCAGAGCTTGCATGTTCTTCCCAAGTGTGCACATTTTTCTCAGATATTCTGGTTTTCCTTCCAGTTCTGAAATTGTGCACGTATGGTTGGCTGTTGGCTCCAATTTGGACTGATATGAGTGTGTATGAGTGTGTGCACGAGTCTGCAGTGCAATGCCGTCACACCTAGGGATAAATCAGGTGAGTTCATAAAATGGTGATCATGTCTAGAAGGAGACTTCCAAGGAACAAGAGACTTGTGCTGTGGAAACTTAAAATAACGAGAATGCCTAAGCTCAAAGGCAAAACATAATCACGTTCATGAAGAAAGTGGAAGGGTAACAACTTTATTGATTTTAGACACTGGCTGTGGAAACTGTTTCTATCCATTCATTAAATACAGATTATGCAGAATGATTAGCAAATAGATAACTGCAGTAAAGCTGTCAAAATTTGATGACGATTATTAGAAAATAATTACTTGAGAGAATGGATTTCTCAGATTCCAATATGGTTTCCGAAAACTATTCTGTTTTTACTTTGCTTTCATATACATACTTTTACTTTATTAGATTTTCTGTTACAAAGGAGATTTTCACTTTATTTTCATAAAATTGTATTTTTATGTTTTCCTCAGGAATGTTTCTTCATTTAAATTTTAAGAGTGTCACAAGTTTGAGTTGCTAGGGTGTACTCATGGTTGCTAAAAAAAAGTCAGGACCACCTCAACAGCAAAGCAACTGGAATCCTTCTGTCCAAGATTTTGTATACTTCAGATTAAAGTGCTTTTTCAGATTTGGATTTTTGTGTGGCACCACGCCATTATAGCAGAATGCTTTTATGAGATTTTAATTTAGTGATGACAGCTTGCCTTCCAGTCGTAGTGCTTTTTCAAGTGGTCTTGTCAAAGAGAACTTCTGAGTCTAGAAGTTTGTGGCAGCAGCAGCTTTCCTTCCAGTCCCAGTGTTTTTATAAGAAGTGAATGTTCACCATTCAGACAGAGTTTTGCTTTTATTTATTTTTTTGCGATGGCTGATCATGTAAACTTCAAGCTTCTTTCAAGTGTTGTTCTTATGGTGACAGCTCCTTTCTTAATTGTGGTGTAGATTTTTGTCTTAAGTGTTTTTGATCTGGTTATGAAATAGGATATTCTTGGTGAACAACTCTTGCAATCTTGTTCTGACTACGTTCACAGTAAAACTTGAGGTGGTTGGTTTGGGAAAGAAGCCGGGCAGCCACATTAGAAAACAAGACAAGCGGCTGGCGTCCACATACCGGGTTTTACTGAGTGTTTTGTGTTTTTTGTGATGTATGCAATAGTTTCATATGAGACAGAGAACTTTTGACTATAGCTGAGAATGGAGATTCAGAAATTAAGGGGTTTCTTAAGTGTAATTCCAGATATGCTACACACACACACACGCATACATACATACATGCACGTGTTAAAGTTGTCTGTGAAGGGCTCCCTGTTTAAACGCGGCTGCCAGTCGTGAACTGGGCCCTTCGTCGCACAGCATTATAATTTTTATAAGGGAAACAAAATTACAAAAGAAAACCCTTAGATATTGATTCGATAGGAACGGCCTACTCGGAATCACTGTCCAAATCGTAATTATGTGGTGGTGTAGGAGCATTTCTGCTTCTGTCCATTCACAGTCCATCTCATTTTCACGGTTGCTTTGTGGCAATCCAAAGAGTAAGGCAATATACACGGAGCAATGGTTATAAAAGGGGGACACATAGGTATTCAGGCTATTTAAAACATAAATAGGGATCACTTCACTGACATGTAAGCAAGCCACGGTACAACTGTGAGATGCGCAGCACTCCCCGGCTACAAACTTAACAATAATAATTTCCAGAACGTGCTGTTACGTTGTCATTCATTTTACCCACTGTCTTTCTTTCATTCATATGTTATGTAGGCACATACCTTTTATCTTCGGCAATCTCATTCTCTAACCAGGCCTCAGGAGCTAACCAGCGTAACACTGTCCACCACCCCTTTCGTTATCCCGGCACATTGTTGACATCCGTGAGTAACAACAACGTACTAAACTGGAAGGTGGTCTACACATGCATGGAATTCACAGACAAACAAAGATCAAGATATAAATTAAGATCTCTCTTTTTAATTTAAAGCACAAAAATTTGTTTAGTTTAAATGTCTGTGTTTTGAGGTGTGACTGGCGTACTACAGTCTTCAGTAGTATAAGCCTGGAGGAGATTCTTAATGCAATGCCTATGTTTTAGCTGTCTCTCTACTGCCATCTAGTGCTTCTTCTAATTCATTCGTGGACAAACAAAGATCAAGATCCAAATGAAGATTATATATAGAGATAACTAGCAGAATACCCGCGCTTCGCAGCGGAGAAGTAGTGTGTTAAAGAAGTTATGAAAAAGAAAAGGAAAAATTTTAAAAATAACGTAACATGATTGTTAATGTAATTGTTTTGTCTTTGATATGAGTGTTGTTTATATATATATCTATACTAATAAAAGGCAAAGCCCTCACTCACTCACTCACTCACTCACTCATCACTAATTCTCCAACTTCCCGTGTGGGTGGAAGGCTGAAATTTGGCAGGTTCATTCCTTACAGCTTCCTTACAAAAGTTGGGCAGGTTTTATATCGAAATTCTACGCGTAATGGTCATAACTGGAAGCAGTTTTTCTCCATTTACTGTAATGGAGATGAGCTTCAACGCCGTGGGGCGGAGTTTCGTGTGACATCATCACGCCCCACGTAATCACGCAGTACATAGAAAACCAGGAAGACCTAAAAAGCGCTGAAGAAAACATGCATTATATAATTGAGAAGGCAGCGAAACAATAAGAAGCGAGCGAGTGACATATACTACCATATTCATGACTTCTGCTACTGAAACAAAGCACGATGTAAACCTACACTTTAAATTAAGTTCATAGACAGGCTGCCGCTGGCGTTTGTAATTTAGTGCCTGCCCATATAAGGCCGTCCGTCAGCGGCAATCCAATAGCAAACTCCCACTAAATATTCACGGGTTAAGGACTGTGCTTATGCAGAGGAAGATGAGATGGTCAGGGTGGTGTTTGGCACAAACTCAGCGAAACTGCGAGAGAAAGTTTTAAGTGCCAGGACTAAGGTAACATTAAATACAGCCATGGACATAGCACGAGATGGCACCAGCACAACTGGGAACTTCGATGCATGTACACCGAGCGCTCACGTGAACTGCGCAGTGCACAGATAAAAGCAACAGTTCCAAAGAGCTGAACAAAACCGAATTACACAATTGAAAAGGCAGCAAAAAATATGAAGCGTCTGATACATACAAGCATATTCATAAATGCTGCTACTGCGGAAACAAAGCACACGGTGGAAAAAGTCAATGTCCCGCTAAAGGAAGACAGTGTAAAAAACCCGTGCATGCAGTGTGTCAGGTCTCAGATAAAGAAGAAGACGAGCTGTTTATTGATGCAGTAAGAAACGAATCGATGAATGAAACCTGTCATCTTTACAACGATTGACAAACACGGAATGTAACTTGAACACAACACATCCTACAAATACGAACCTGATTGAAAGAAATAATGATAATCAAATCCTTGATGACAGCAACACTCAGTAACACTCACAAAACAAATACTGTATATTGACAGTCATGTTACGTTATTTTTAAAATGTTCCCTTTTCTTTTCTAGCTTTTTAACACACTACTTCTCCGCTGCGATACGGGTATATATATATATGTATATATATATCCCGATCTACATACTCGAATAATGGATACTTTATTGCCATCAATGATTGTTTTGGTAAAGCCATAATCAGTGTATTCATTAGATGAACGGTAAAAAGTAAGAGCGAGGGAGGATGACTTATTGAGGCATGCAGGCTGTAGTGCGCGTCAACTCTATCTGAATTGCGCGATCACATTTGAAAAATATATCTTTTCAAGTTCTATTTAGTCCATATGTGTCAAACTCAAGGGCGGGCCACATCCGGCCCGGCGTGTAATTATATCCAGCCCGCGAGATCATTTTATATACTGTATTATTGTTATTAATGGCCGGGTATATGAAGCGCTGGTAACACAATAAACTACAGATCCCATAATGCAGCGCTTCAGCTGCCTTGCCGAACACTTACCGCGTTAATCAAGTCTAGCTTATGATGCTGCAAGTTATTGCGAAGCTAGCTCACACGATGCTGAAGAGAAAAGTTGATTCTGAAAATAGAGCCTTTAAAAACCGATGGGAGGCTGAGTATATGTTTACTGAACCCGTGTGTCTCATTTGTGGAGCTAATGTGGCTGTAATTACAGAATTTAATCTAAGACGGCACTATGAGACAAAACATCAGGGAGTTCTGTGTTGTGGAGATTCTCAGGATGGATTGCAGGTGCTCATCAGTGAGGCTGAAAGACCTGAATGCAATGCAGAAGATACAGAAAGCAGAAGAATTAAATAAGAATCTGACACCAGCGGACGTTTTTACCGTGCACAATCACAAAGTGATTTCAAGTGAAGTTGCTTTTATGGGAGACACAAATGCACCAGTGCAACTTTCCCTGTTGCCAAGTAATGTTAAACCAAGTCGTCACTACGGTGTTCCCAAATCGCACTTTGCTGATAAACTGGCGCACTGAGTTTGCACGGCGCTTTGGTGACTTTGAAGAACAAAAAAAGTCCGTCTACATGCGGCTCGAACCTTGTGCATGTTTGGTAGCACATATCTGTGTGAGAAGCTCTTCTCAGTGATAAAGACTAACAAAACAGCACACAGGAGTCGCCTCACTGATGAGCACCTGCAATCCATCCTGAGAATCTCCACAACACAGAACCTCACACCAAACAGAAACGAACTTGTTGCCAAAAAAAGATGCCAGGCGTCCAGCTCTAAAATGACATATGAGCAAAGACAACTGAATGATTTGATTTGTTATTGCTGAAAGGAACACATTTTATTTATATTTCCAGGTTTTGTTATGCAGCATGTTCATATTTGAATTTGTATAATTTTGAAAGGATATATTTTTATGGAGAGCAAAATCTTTTGGGATATTTAAAATCTAAGTTTATTTTTTATATAAATTTACAGTGGTGTGAAAAACTATTTGCCCTCTTCCTGATTTCTTATTCTTTTGCATGTTTGTCACACAAAATGTTTCTGATCATCAAACACATTTAACCATTAGTCAAATATAACACAAGTAAACACAAAATGCAGTTTTTAAATGATGGTTTTATTATTTAGGAGAAAAAATCCAAACCTACATGGCCCTGTGTGAAAAAGTAATTGCCCCCTGAACCTAATAACTGGTTGCGCCACCCTTAGCAGCAATAACTGCAATCAAGCGTTTGCGATAACTTGCAATGAGTCTTTTACAGCGCTCTGGAGGAATTTTGGCCCACTCATCTTTGCAGAATTGTTGTAATTCAGCTTTATTTGAGGGTTTTCTAGCATGAACCGCCTTTTTAAGGTCATGCCATAGCATCTCAATTGGATTCAGGTCAGGACTTTGACTAGGCCACTCCAAAGTCTTCATTTTGTTTTTCTTCAGCCATTCAGAGGTGGATTTGCTGATGTGTTTTGGGTCATTGTCCTGTTGCAGCACCCAAGATCGCTTCAGCTTGAGTTGACGAACAGATGGCCGGACATTCTCCTTCAGGATTTTTTGGTAGACAGTAGAATTCATGGTTCCATCTATCATAGCAAGCCTTCCAGGTCCTGAAGCAGCAAAACAACCCCAGACCATCACACTACCACCACCATATTTTACTGTTGGTATGATGTTCTTTTTCTGAAATGCTGTGTTCCTTTTACGCCAGATGTAACGGGACATTTGCCTTCCAAAAAGTTCAACTTTAGTCTCATCAGTCCACAAGGTATTTTCCCAAAAGTCTTGGCAATCATTGAGATGTTTCTTAGCAAAATTGAGACGAGCCCTAATGTTCATTTGCTTAACAGTGGTTTGCGTCTTGGAAATCTGCCATGCAGGCCGTTTTTGCCCAGTCTCTTTCTTATGGTGGAGTTGTGAACAATGGCCTTAATTGAGGCAAGTGAGGCCTGCAGTTCTTTAGACGTTGTCCTGGGGTCTTTTGTGACCTCTCGGATGAGTCGTCTCTGCGCTCTTGGGGTAATTTTGGTTGGCGGCCACTCCTGGGAAGGTTCACCACTGTTCCATGTTTTTGCCATTTGTGGATAATGGCTCTCACTGTGGTTCACTGGAGTCCCAAAGCTTTAGAAATGGCTTTATAACCTTTACCAGACTGATAGATCTCAATTACTTCTGTTCTCATTTGTTCCTGAATTTCTTTGGATCTTGGCATGATGTCTAGTTTTTGAGGTGCTTTTGGTCTACTTCTCTGTGTCAGGCATCTCCTATTTAAGTGATTTCTTGATTGAAACAGGTGTGGCAGTAATCAAACCTGGGGGTGGCTACGGAAATTGAACTCAGGTATGATACACCACAGTTAGGTTATTTTTTAACAAGGGGCAATTACTTTTCACACAGGGCCATGTAGGTTTGGATTTTTTCTCCCTAAATAATAAAACCATCATTTAAAAACTGCATTTTGTGTTTACTTGTGTTATATTTGACTAATGGTTAAATGTGTTTGATGATCAGAAACATTTTGTGTGACAAACATGCAAAAGATAAGAAATCAGGAAGGGGCAAATAGTTTTTCACACCACTGTACATAAGAGTAAAGAAATTTGAATGTTTGTTCTTTTAAGTTATTTAAGGTTTGAGTTGATTTATTCACGAATAATATTCCTGTCTGTTTTTACCGTTCCTACCAAAGATATTTCTGTCGACTAAATAAAAATTCCTTCTATTTAAAATTTAAATAGAACTTGAACAAATACGATAGTTCATAATATCCACGCAGAGCGGGAGTTATCCGTTTTAACAAGCAGCGTATTGCACTGATACGAAATAGCTGTGTGTGTATATATGTAGATATGTATGTATATGTATATATATGTATATATATATGTTTATGTGTGTGTGTGTAAATATATATATATATATTTATATATATATATATATATATATATGACAGCAACACTCATCACTCACAACAGTGACAAAACAATTACATTTACAATCATGTTACGTTATTTTCAAAATGTTTCCTTTTCTTTTCATTGCTTCTTCAACACACTACTTCTCCGCTACGAAGCGCGGGTATTTTGCTAGTATATATATATAAAATACACACACACACACATACATACTATGGGGTGCCAAACAGGCAAATTGATTTTGTGAATATATAAAGTCAAAAGTTGAATATATAAAGTCATCGCTGGAATATATAAAGTCATCGCTGGAATATATAAAGTCATTCCTGATTATATAAAGTGAAAGTCAAAATCTATTGATTGAAACTACTCTGAACTGAACTAAGTTAACAAACGTATTCAGAAAAATAAATTTAAAAAACACTATTCGGTTAATGTTTTGAAAATGATGCATGTGCCCTGCCCAGGATTGGTTCCTGCCTTGTGCCCAGTGTTGGCTGGGATTGGCTCCAGCAGCCCCCCGTGACCCTGTGGTCGGATTCAACGGGTTGGGAAATGGATGTATATTCCAGCGCTGACTTTGTATATTCCGACACTGACTTTATATATTGAAGTTTTGACTTTATATATTGCAGCGCTTACTTTATAGCCTGTATTCCGACGCTGACTTTATATATTCAAGATTTGACTTTATAGATTCTGACAGTGACTTTATATGATCAAGTTTTGACTTTATATATTCGCGAATGACTTTATATATTCAAGTTTTGACTGTATATACTGTAGTTAAATTTAATCATCATTGCATAACTTTTTCTTTACCATAGAAATTTAAAGACTAAATTCAACTTCCATTCCTACCAAAGATATTTCTGGTGACTAAATAGAACCTACTTATATCCAAATTCGAGCTATTGAGCTGTTTCCTGCCTGCCTGAATAAGTCACCCTCGCTTCGCTCTTACGTTTTTACCGTTCATTTAATCATGGCTAGTGGCGGAAAAATTATAAAATGGAAGGGGGATTACACTGAGTATGGCTTTACCAAAACAATTATTGATGGCGAATCGATTATTCATAAAGCTTCAATTGGTGATCTGTTTTTCTGTGTTAACCTCATATTTTTTCATACTTCTTCTCAAACCAAGGGGGTGCGAGGGTAAAATGAATCTGGAAGTGCTGATCAATGTAATCGGTGTACCAGGAAATCATGCATTGACAGAAGTTCCCCTTTGCTTGTGATTAAATGCATGATTTTTAACGCGTTATGGAGCACATGCATCGAAGCTTCTCAGCTATGCTTGTGCTAAGAAAAGGAAACATTTCAAAAATAACACGATTGTCAATGTAACCTTTTGTAAGTAGTGCCTGGTGGATTCAGTGTGGAGGAACTCTAGACACAGCGTGTGTATTATCTTGTGGATTTTTCTGTGAGTGTTTGGTGGCAGCGTCACAAAGTCGTAACACTGCATTAGCTGAGGAGCGCAACTCAGAGCGAAATGAGGTGAATGGGAGGGGAGATGATGACGTGACTCCCCCACCCGCCTTAACTGTCAATCCCCCACAAACACAGTCTCTCGGAATTTGCATAAGCACAGCCCTTCACCTGCAATTTTAACTTAGTTACAAAGTGATCAAAACTCTCGTTTATATCCTGCGTCCTCTCATTAAACTTGTATCCCGCATTACCCGTGGGCATGACAAATGCCAGCGGCAGCCTGTCTATGAACTTAATTTAAAGTTTAGGTTTACACCGTGCTTTGTTTCCGAAGTAGCAGCACTCATGAATATGGTTGTATATGTCACTCGCTCACTTCTTATTGTTTTGCTGCCTTCTCAATTATATAATGCATGTTTTCTTCAGCGCTTTTTGGAGCTCTTCCTGGTTTTCTACGTACTGCGTTGATAGTCAGTTCACGTGATTACGTGGGAGGCGTGATGATGCCATACGAAACTCCGCCCCCACGGCCATCCAGCTCAACTCCATTACAGTATATGTAGAAAAATAGCTTCCAGTTATGACCATTACGCGCAGAATTTCGAAATGAAACCTGACCAACTTTTGTAAGTAAGCTGTTAGGAATGAGCCTGCCAAATTTCAGCCTTCTACCTACACGGGACGTTGGAGAATTAGTGATGAGTCAGTGAGTGAGGGCTTTGACTTTTATTAGTATAGATATCCATCCATTATCCAACCCACCATATCCTAACTACAGGGTTACGGGGGTCTGCTGGAGCCAATGCCAGCCAACACAGGGTGCAAGGCAGGAAACAAACCCCGGGCAGGACGCCAGCCCACCGCAGGGCACACACACACACAGGACAATTTTGAATCGCCAATGCATCTAACCTGCATGTCTTTGGACCGTGGGAGGGAACCCACGCAGACACGGGGAGAACATGCAAACTCCAGGCAGGGAGTAGCGAAACCGGTCTTCTAGTGATAATAACTCCTTCTTGAGATAATTGCCATCCAAATGTACGTCATCTGTGCATAATACAGCAGCCACAATTCAAAAGGTTTGCCAAAATCACTTTTATATTAAAAACTGGAAAAAACTTTAGAATATACCTGTCTTTCAAAGGAATAAATCATTGCCAGTTGTAGAGCTTCTTTTGATACAAAGGCAGAAGAGTGTCTGAATAATACGATTTTGTTTCTATGTTCTTGTTAAAATATACAATTTTCTAAATGTTTTCTTTCTATTAAATGTGTTTTAAATGGCAAGGGGAGACATATACAGCACTTAGTGACTAACTAAGTAGACAAACTTTAGTGATGGACCAAAACTGAATTTTTTCACTTTTGGTCAAAAATGTGAGTGTTTTATTGCTGAAAACAAAAAATATCAAATGTTTTTAAAGTATATTTGAATCAAGGCAAAAAGTAGAGCTATTCAGTTTAGTCCTGCTATTCGGATTACAGCAGGGCTCATACACTGTATGTACAGGAACTTTAGAAAATGACATTTGGTTTCCACTGGTATTTTTACTCTTCTGAAGTGAAGGTGGCTCACAAAAGAACACCTGTAGGCCGCGGTTTGAATGTGCACAAAAAAACTCTCAAGAACTCCCATCAATAAATACACTTATGTTTTGACATTCACGCTGCATTACAAGGGTGGTTTAATCCCAAAATTGCAGCATATGCAGAGGAAAATAAATGTGCCAACACCAGCTGGTCTGCATCTGTTAAAGCCGAGCAGCATCGCTTTAGGTGACTTTTGACTCATGTCAGTGGACATTATAGAAAGGATTAAATGAAGCACAGTAAACTTTACTGCAATTTTCACTATAAAACAGAAACCGTGCACATTTTTGCTGATTGCTGTTCCAACCAAGTCCTTTTCAATGATTGAATTTTATGCAGTTGTTTATGGCCAGATCTCTTAATAAAAATAACAAATAATACATTTCCAATTCAGGAGATCAGAAAGTTAAAATTGACTTTGACCATGGCGTCGGGGAGTTAAAAGACAACAAACCTGTCGGACACTAACAGAACAGGGGCCGGTGGCCACAGCTGATATTGACCTGGAATGACTTGCTCTCAGTGCGGCTGCCAAAAAAAGCTTTCTGTTGTTCTCTAAGAACTGTTTTTGTAAAATACGCTGGTAAGATTATAGTTGCAATAGATTTAATTGTTATTTTATTAGTTGACATGAGGCAGGTCATGGATATCGGTATATCAGACCATTTTTTCATATTATTTAATGTAGAAATGTTGATAACTACAACTATTGAGAAGCATATTGTTAAATATTATTTTGGTACATCTGCAGCTTCAGTGTTTGCTAATATTTAAAAAGAAAATCATTCAGATTGTAGTGCTTACCTCAATAGTGCAAACAGTAAGGCAGAAAACTTTGATGCAAAGGTAAGAGCTGCAGCTAACCTAGTGGTCTCTGAAAAGACAGTTAAGAAATTCTCCAGCATTATGATACCTTGGAAGACCCCAAGAGTGTCTGATTTAAAGAGAACATGCCAGAGAGCTGAGTGTCAATGGAGGGAAAATTGTCCACTGTGAAATATTGAATGCAAAAATAACTGAATATTACAATGCAGTCTGCCTTGAGAGGCGGTCCTGTTCCTCTAAAATTATAAATAATACTAAAGGTAATCCAAGAGGTTTAGTCTAACCCTAACCCTAACCCTAACTATTGATTGTATTCTAAACCCAGCTCACATAGTGGAATGCCTCCTAAAAGCTACTAGTGAAACTTACAAGACCTTTGCTATATTTTTTAAAAACAAAATGAATGATATTAGAAATAATGCAGTACATTCTACCAAAGTTAATCCAATTGACTCCCAGCATGCCCTTTTAAAGCGAGTTAAATTCTTTCACTAGAACAGATCAACCCAAACTACAGAGAATAATTTATCAGCTAAAACCCTCCACCTGTGTCCTTGACCCAATACCAACAGGCTATTTCAAAGAAGTCTCCGATGTCATAAATGATAGTGGCCTTGACACAGTGAGGTCATTATTAGATACGGGGGTCTTCCCTGACTGTCTAATGACTGCTGTTGTTAAACCTCTGGTCAAGAAAAATAATCAACCCCTCTGTCTTTGACAATTTGAAATCAATATCTAACCAGCCTTTCTAAGCGTGTACTCACACTGGCAATTCGTTCCATGCCCAAACACGTTTGTCTGCTTGTTACCCCGCAAATTCTGGTTTGTTTGACTAGTATGATTGTTCCGTGCCGGGCCAACCGTACCATGCCCTGGCCCACTTGGTGAGGTGGGCCCAAGAACGGTTCAATAGCATTAGGGAACAGTGTGATCACTAAATGTGCATGAGCTTGGAAAACAGATATTACGCCAATGATAAGTCTGATAGTGCAATTCCTATCTCATTCAATACCATTTGAGTTAAAAACAGATTTTTATTCTCATCTTACACATGAACGTGAATTATAGATAGCAAGAAAAGCTGCAAATTCCTCCTTTAATATCATTTGTCTCCATAAAAATCTTCTCTTATGTACAGCACAGTTAACAGCAAAACGCTGTTCTGCACTCAATAAATCTGTTAAGAGGTTAGAGTGATATCCTGCCAAAACAACCACAAAATAAGTAAAATCATTTTGACATGCATGATGTCACTATGACACAAATTCAAATGGTCATGACGAAAGCATTCACGAGCCTAGAATTTTAAATGCAGTGTTGGTACAGGCAGGGGGGAGTGGGGAGTGGGGACAATCACACTTGGGCACTGTATAGAACAAACATGCAGGGTAAAATCCTAGAAATGGCAGTTATTAAGATGCTAAATGATTACTTGAATAAGCATTCTGTTCTTGACAAGTTTTAGAACAAATCACAGTGGAGAAACTACACTAAAGTAGTAAATGATTTGCAGGTTAATGTGGACAGAAGCCGTATATTTGTTCTTGTTCTCTTAGACTTCAGTGCAGCATTTGACATCATATACCACAGTATTCTTATAAATCATCTTAGACACTGGGTGGGCCTCTCCAGCAGTGTCTTAAATTGGTTTCAGTCTTACTTAACAGATAGAAAATTATTTGTTAGTTGTGGTGATTGTACTTTGGAGATCCATGATATTTGATATGGTGTACCACAAGGATCTATTCTGTGTCCACTGCTCTTTTCAATCTATATGCTTCCATTAGGTCAGGTTATCTCAAAGCACAAGGTAAACTGCCACAGCTATTCAGAAGACACACAGCTTTATTTATCGATAGCACCTGATGACGTTGATGCTCTTGGCTCTGTGATCGAATGTCATAATTGTATTTCCGAATGGATGAGTAGTAACTTTGTCAAACAAAATAAGGAAAAAACAGAAGTCTTAGTAATTGGCAAACATGGATACAGCAGGGGGATTAGAAATAAAGTTAGTCACTTAGGTTTAAAAGTCAAAGCAGAGGTAAAGAATTTAGGGGTAATCATTGACTCTGACCTGAACTTTAAATTGCATACTAACCAGATTATTAAGACTCTATTTTTCACTTTAGGAATATATCAAAAGTTAGACCTCTTATAACTTTATAATAGACTGAAAAATTAATTCACGCTTTTGATTTTGGTTGACTAGGTTACTGTTATGAACTCCTTACAAGACTACCTAAGAAAGACATCAATTGGTTACAATTAGTTTTATTGTTGATACATTGGTTACCCATGTCATTCAGAATCGACTTTAAAGTACTACTAATGGTTTATAAAGCCTTAAATAATCCTGCTCCATCCTATAAATTGGAATGTCCAACCCCCTACACTCAAAGTTGTAATCTTAGATCTCTGAATGGAGGTCTGCTTATAATCCCAAGAGCCATGCTTAAAAGAAGTGGTGTGGCGGCCTTTTGCTGTTATGTACCTCAAATCTGGAATACTTCACCAGGCTAATACTGTGGAACATTAAAAAAAAAACTGCAAAAAACAGGCCTTTTCATAGCTACATTTCAGTCGTACTTCTAATAGACTGTATGGGCATAGTTATCATATTCTTCAGGCATCTGCAATCTATATAATCTCTACTCTTTTCTGCTTCCTTTTCCAGTTCTACTGAGTGCCACCACCACCTGAACCACAGTAGCCCCCTGAGATGATGGAATCAAGGCGAGTGTCTCAGCTGTCCACGAGACCAACTTCTTCAAATTCTCATCTTGTGAACCATGAAAACTAAGAGGTCTGATTTAGATATATTCATGTTAGGCAGAATGCCCAGTGTGGGCTGGGTGGTCTTTTGGCCTTGGATTCCCTGCAGATTTTGTTTTATTTCTTCAGCCTAACTGCAGTCCTCACAGCCATCTGATCTTACCTTTTGTTTGTCGATACTTAATATTGCCTAAGCGTAATTGTTTTTCTCATGTCTTGTAAAGCACTTTGAGCTACATTGTTTGTATGTAAATATGCTACATAAATAAATATTTATAATCTTTCATTATGCAGAGGCAGATTCTCTAGGGGGCATTTTAATTTATTTTGGAAGACCTCCTATTGTCCTCCTTCTAATACTTTAAAAAATACATTAAAAAAACCAACTGTCCTTCAGAGAGTGCATAGTAAATAAAATGTATTATTATTATAATTATTATAGTATGTTTATTTCTCAAATATAAAGCGAATGACCTAGTATAATGCATTGCAAGAAAAGTCTCATAATTAGAAACTATTATGTAAAGTCGGTACTAATGATGGCTTGCCTGGCCTCCACACCAGCCTGTGATACACCCTCTGCTGTTAAGATTATTGGGTATTTTGACATTTCCAGTCTCCAGCACTGGGTTTGTTCTTTAGCTGCTGTTTGATGGTTAGTAACAGATGTCAACAGGCATCCATGAAAAGGATATCTGCGATCACCCAGCAGTCATCTACCACCAAACTCACCATTTCTAGACTTTTGACACAATAAAGATTCCACGGGTACACTCAAGACCACTTTATACACTAACATAATATATTTGGTCTATTCGTTATTACTGGGTACTATGTGGACAACTGGTGAGTTTCTTCGTTTTAACTGTTACCCTCGATCCAAAGTTCTTGTATTATTTATGGTAATGCCACACTTCATAGGGTTTTACTATTGTTTTTAGATTTTTCTATGCTTGGCAGTTTTGTCACCAGCATTACAGAGTTAGATCATTATACCTGGCTTTAATGTTGCATTTGTGTCCATTAATCATCATTATCAAAAATGTCTGTTTTCCATTTTTAATTTTTCTGTCTATCCATACATTTTTTCAATTGCAATATCCATTTTTAATTAAGACGATCATAAAGGTGCTAGAGTTTACTGACAATATGTCTTTATTAATAAGACCCAGGAGGTGTAGTCAGGAACAAGGCAAGGTCAAAGCCAAAAGTCTGACTAGAGCTTGAAGATTTAAAACAAAAGCTGAGATTTTCAAACCAGGACAACAAAGATCAAAAAGTTTTGTTTGCATTCTGCACAAGACTTATCCATCAGTCTCGGATACTGTGAAATGCACATGCCAACTTTCTATATAATCATACATTCTGAGGAATTCTGGTAATGATTATCACAATAAGCCCAGATTGTGATAAGACAGAGACTCTGGATTTATTGTGAGTAATGAAAGGACTAATAGATAATAACATGGACCAGAATCGCAGTCTGTGTGAGACAAGGTCAAAACCAGGAGATCCAAAATATATCGAACCAAAGTGAGGCAAACCAAAAGTCAAAGTGTACATCGAAAGTGAAACAAACCTAGCACTTGGCCTACTTAGAATTGAAACTACATAACTAGCATTACAGATTGTTGTTTATTTTTTATCCAACTTAAGGACAATGTTTACTAGGGGTTCCAGTGATATTACAGAAGACTGTAAAAAAATAATAATTACAGAGTTCTCAAATGGGTTTCAAGCACTGAAACCTTTGGAAATGAAAGTTTACTATGACAGTGAAACCTTTTCTCTGAAATGGCAGCGCCCACAGCAAAACAAAGATTGTGTCTAGTTTAATGTTAAATATTTTAAACTTTTTTCAAAAAACACTTTTTTATTTTTGGAATTATTAAGGTTCCAAAACCCCCAATAAAATGCATACATTTTAAATATTTGTTCAAGGGAACCTACAAAAAATGTAAAAAAACGGTGATCCTAATACTTCAAAAGATGAAGAAGTTCCCAAGAAAGTAAGCAACACCTTCATACTAGAATGTCTCCTGAACATTGTGGAGTCTTAATATTTATGGACTGTCTGGTGGTCAGACTTTATCGGTTAAGCTCTGTCTATATTTCGTTAAGTGGGAATATATCAGTTTATCTGATCGTGCTGAGAACCTCAAGTTATGAGCTTTGATCATTTTTTGCCTCATTATACTCAGTTCTGGTATCTCCGGAAACTGAAGAAATAAGATTTTTTGTTTTGCAAATAATTAATGATAACATATCAGATATTCACATTTTCAATATTTTGTTTAACTACATTGGACTGTTCTCAATTTTAATCTTAATCTTTAACCCTTTCTGTTCATTGTTGGTCATACTTGAGATTCTGTCTCAGTCAGAAATGTAACCATTTTTAAGAACAAAGAAATGAACGCAATTAGCGGAGAGTGATGAGAGTAGCACAAACAAGCAGAGAACAATACAGAAGAAAAAGATACTGGACAAATGCAAGACAGAAAGAAAGCAACAGTCTAGTGGATGAAACCAGGAAAACTTAGCCAGATACTGTCCATGTCCTTCAGCTAACTGAATCTGAGAATGTAAGACTTTAAAGTAACAAGCAAAAAGCATTTCTTTCTCCTATGCTTATTTTTCTTTCTTGTGATGGTGTAAGCAAAAGAGGTCCCATATTCCCAGCGATGGTGCCCCCTGGTGGATACAATATGTGGTCCTTTTGGGTTTAGCAGAAGCCTCTCTTGGTTTGGGCCTTCTAAAGATGACACTGTCATATCCACTTTAGATTCAGTAGGCTGATGTTGTTGCTGCAGAGATTGTGGGGAGTGTAGAGAAAGGCACATTTAAGGAGAGTTTTGTCCGTCTAAAGTACATCACGCTGAATCAACTGATTGTAGATTTTGCCTCTTGAGATTTATGAGACCGGCAATCAATTTCATAAACAGCTTGGTTTCTGTTTGTTAATCCAAAAAGAAAAATTCAATGATAGATTTGTACATGGAGTTCTTTGATGCTATTATAGGTTTTACAGCATTTTTTTTTACTTTTGAACTGGCTTAATAATACTCTGCCAACTGCAAAGAACAAATATTTCTATAAAATTAATCTGTTCTCTTACTAAGAAGTAAAACTACCGGTAGGACCTTTTCACTCAAAGTTCAGAGCAGAGCCACCAGGAGGAGTTTTCAACTTAAACAAATGGAACTATAGTAAGCGCAGATCAACTCAAAGGGTTTTAAAATCATTAGATGATGAAATAGCACTGGTGCCAGTTGTTATTTTGAAACAAAATTTTCAGTACGGGAACAATTTTAAGCAGCTTCACTACAAACTTCACACAGGCTTTAGAACACTGTTCTGAAAGCAGAGTACTGTATGTACAGGTGAGCAGTTACCCAGGCATATGGCATCTTTAAGTAGCACCTTGTTTTGTGAATACTTCATGAACAGTTATAGTCCAGCTTCTTCTCAGCAGTTGTCTTCTTGTAATATTTTCAGAGATAGAGGACTCTAGCTGTGAGAAAGGAGCAGGACAGAAATGACAGACAGGGTAAGACTTGTGGATCTGCCACATCTGATTATCAGGGTATTTGATATCTACATTAGAATATTGTTATGCTGACAAACAAAAATCTTTTTACTGGTCTCACAATAACCAACACTCTTTCTTTTCTTTCCTACTATTTCCAATCTTTTCCACACTCTTGCAGGCAAGAGCTGACCTGACCCAGTAGTACTTCAAGAGCCAAACCACTGCTCCCAGGAAGCACTTCTGGGTCTGGTGGAAGCACCCTGGAACAGCAGATTCACCTCCTGACAGCTCCCTCTTGCAGCACCCATGGAACTTAAAAGGGCTGCCCTATACAACTACAATTCCCATGCTTCTCTGATTGTTACGCACAAGGGCTCACCAAGAGGGATGCTATCACCCAGTGTATGGAGGAAGAACATAAGTCTGGTGGGCAATCTCCCACAGTCCATCCTTTCTTCTGCCTCCTGACTGGGTGAGTAGTTTCCATTCCACGCTGCCAGAATGCCAGTTCAATTGCACCCTCTGTGCCAGTGGCCCTTCATGCCAGTTTCCTGGCTAAATGCCATTCCTGTCTTCTTCACTATCCATTATACTGGCGTCCTGTCTATCCCAGCTGCGTTGCCAGTCCATCCATGACAATAGGTAGACATAAAGCATGTCAGGTTAGGAGTTTGCTGTGGGAGAACAGCTCTGTTTTACATTATACATGTAGGGTAATATAATGTATTTGCTGTTTGAAAAGTATCATGTTTCTACATTAATAACAGTAATAATAATGCAAGTATTTACAGTATATAGCACATTTCATTCAATGTATGTAGCAGCTTGATGTACCGTACACAACAATGGTGAAAAAGTACAATACCAGTTACCATTATTGTACATACATATACCTGTACATATTGTAGATGCCCTAGAGGATAACTGGATGTCTTGGCTGGGAAGCCATAACGGAAGGATGCAATAAGTGGGGGCAATACCCGGCTGGGACACCTTATGACATCAGGAACCATCAGGGGAACAATTCATCCCCCACCATTCAAAGTGGGTCAATCATGTAGGGCCCCAGTCTGGATACTTGCAGGGCTGTATGGGTGCTGGAGTCCGGAATTACAACCCTGTAGAGTTCCCTGGGGGATGGTTGAGAGTGCAGTGTCGGAGCCCTGGACTGCAGCACGTCCGCCACACCCGAAAGTGTGGCCAGGAGAGGATCCAGGTGCACCTATAGTGCTTCCGGGTGCCCATATAGCACTTCCGCCACACCAGAAAGTACCGCTGGATGATCTTCAGGGAGCCCCTGAAGCGCTTCCAGGTGCAGTATAAAAGGAGGCCGCTTCACTCCATTCAGGGAGCCAGAGTCGGGAGGTGGAGGAGTGGAGGCAGCAGGAGAAAGAGAAACAGAGAAGAAAAGAAAAAAAGAAAGGAAAAGGGACTGAGCAATAGTGGTGGTGTTGATGATTGGTTCACTGTGCTGTTAAGGGCAGCAAAAGTAAAATAAAAGTGTGTACTTTTGGGACTTGTGTCACTGTCGGGGCTGACTGCCAAAATGTATATTGTGAAACATGGCCGGCTGTTCATCCCGGCCAATACCCCCAAGCTGCCAGGTGGAGCCCTCCCTGCAGTATGGAGGTCCCCCAAAGATCAGCAGTGCATCATGGACATTGGAGATTTTATACACAGCCCTGCTGGATACCATGGGGGCCACTAGGAGACGCTGCAGGGAGGAACGATGGTCATTTGCCTTACGCCCCAGAAGTACGTCTGAGTCACATGGACAAGGGGAATGACGTGCTTCTGGGGTAAAAAAAGGACTTTTTATTTGAGCCGGAAGGGATAGGAGATCACATGGACTGGGGATTGGAACACTTCCGGGTCAGGGAATATAAAAGGATTGTGGGAGCTCCCAGACAGCGAGCTGAGCTGGGTGGAAGTGTGGCAACGCGTCTGGGAGAGGTGGAGAGTATTATTGTAGTTATTATTGGTTTGTTTATGAGTATAGTGGAGGAGAGGGTGCTTTGTGCACTGTTGCATAAAAATAAAGCCAACCTTTGGACTTTTTCCTGGTGTCTGGAGTCTTGGACAGGGGTCCAAGGGAGCGATAGTGCCCCCTATCTGTCACAATATATATATATTGTATAGTGTATATGTATTATGGATTTGCGCCACTGTTGAACAATGTGTCGTAGCGAGATTTCTTTGGCCAGAGGGAGTGAAACCTGCTGAAATTCACAGAAGGATGTTGGCTCAGTACAGAAATTAAAATAGCATAACTCAATGAAAAGCTAATGAAAGGCAAGGAAGGTTTAAAGAGGGAAGAACAAGTGTAACCAATGAAGCTCGATCTGTATGACCATCAACATCATGCACACAAGTCCACATTGACGTGGCTAACTATTTATAACTTGATAGATACCTTGAAGTGAAAACTTGTGTGCGACAAGGACACATAATGTCTGCTTCACTGTTCAATCTTACCATTGATTGGATTATGAGTGCAGCTGACAACCAGTGAAACACCAAGAGGCATTAGGTGGATGCCCTACACAACACTTGAAGATCTAGACTTTGCAAACAATGTCGCAATGCTGTCACACACACACACATACCCCGCCACATGCAGGAGAAGACAGACCGCCTGAGCACCTTTGCTAATGCAGTAGGGCTGAAGGTAAGCTGGAAAAAGATGGAGACAATTTTCCTAAACATGCAGAATCCAGTGCCTGTGTAGATTAATGGGAAGGACTTACCAATCGCAGACATGTTCACCTATCTCGGCATTGTACTCAGAGCAGATGGAGACGCTGGAAGCGATATTCAGAGCAGGCTCAGAAAGGCAAGAAATGCCTTCAGAACTATGAACTCTGTATGAAGATAAGCTCAGTACAGTATTCACACCAAACTGCGCCTCTACCAGAGTTGTGTCTTGTCAGTACTACTGTATGGATCTGAATGCTGGAGAATAATGGGAAATAACATTGCCAAACTCATCCTTTCACACAACATGCTCTAGAAGGATATGCCACATCTTTTGGCTACAGAAAATTTCCAACAAAGACTTCCTTATCCAATGCCACCAAGTTGACATGAACAACATTCTTATGACAAGGCAATGGAGATGGGACACAGATTCCTATCACCTAAGCTGCTCTACACTGGACTCTAGAAGGGAGAAGAAGAAGGGGCCACCCAAAAACAACATGTAGGCGTACAGTTGAAAAGGAGATGCAGAGTATGAACATGACCTGAGGAACCGTGCAGAACTTATCCAAGGATAGACAAGGGTGGATGAACTTTGTTGCTGCCCAAAGTGCCAGTGGGCATGATGGGCACATCTGATCTGACCCCTAGATACCTTGTAAATAGTTACGAATGTACTTACCTGTAGAAACAGTTTTGGTCATGTGAGTTACATTCCATTGAAACAGTATGAGGATGCACATGCGGAGGGTCCTCCCAAACCATGTATTAAGCTTGGAGCTCCATGCATACCTCCAGGTAAAATGGGACCATCATCCCAGTGATAGGCTGCCACAGTGGAAGAATTAGTGTGAACAGTTCCCGACATATAAGGAAAAGGACTGCAGTAAGTATAGAAAGACGCTAGTAAATGGATGGGGAGAAGCTCATATGCATGCAAGCATACACACATACGTAAGTTTGAATGAATAGTTATTGTGTTAAACTACCGAAATTAGATACGTTGAGTAACCAGTGATGTGACAGGTAATTTAATTTAAGGAGCCCAGTCAACATCAGTGGAGATTAGACAGGAGAAAACCGCAGAAGGATAGAACTTCTGAGCAGACGCTAGAGGTCACCTTTCAGCCTTTAGGAGAGGCCCATCAAATCAGTAAGCTGATTCAGAAGGCAGGCTTAATTATGGGATGCACTCTTGACATCCTGGAGTTGCACACTGTGACACACTAGCATTGAGTACTTTCAGGCAGTGAATTATTTAGCAGAAGTGTGTCAAGAAACGCTACTGGGACTCCTACTGTATATACCAACAGCAATACACCTGGATAAGGCCTCATTGGGACTGCTCTTGTTATCTTGTTAGCCAAGTTTGAGGGTTTCTTTCTTTTTAGTTATCCTGGTGTGTATTTGAGGGGGACTGCTGTTTACTCTAATATGTCCAATATAATAATATTTAAGCCTCTGTAAAAAGGTGTATTTTCATAAATTATCTATCTATCTATCTATCTATCTATCTATCCTGCTGAAGTAATCATATTAACAAGAATGATGATAATAGTAACAAAAGTAAATAAGTAAAGTACACAAATAAAGTTGCTAAAAACCATTAAGAATTTTTCCTACAAGTGGTGACAGGACAGTTATTATAGTAATAAGTTAATAGGGTCATTATTGTCAATTATACAAAGTATAGTGAAATTCTTACTTGCACATATTAATTATTTTAGACATACGGTAAACAGCACTATTTAACAAAATGTATTTATTTTTTAATCACCATCTAGAAAGCTTAACTAAAAATGGCTCAGTTGATTCTATCAAATTTGTCTTATCTATCAAGTTCACACAGCATGTAAATCAAAACCTGTTAAAAGAAACAACAATAGTTGACAAGCCATTATGTAACTATTTCTGGTCTGCCGTAATTGGTACCACTCACACCAGGAAGGAACAATGTGCTTTTGTGCATGCAGGCATCCATCTGTCAAATCACACACTGGTGGGAAATGAAATGCTAACACATTTACAGAAGCAATTAGTATTTTTAAAAGACAGGCAACCTTAAGCTGAAATTGTATAATTAGATGGTAATATGTTGTATGCTTTATTCAGCAGTCATACAAATTTCAGTTCAAGTATGGCCTTCACAGCATGGAAAATAGATTTCAATAAGAAATAAACACATTAGGCATATTTGGAAAGCAATCTTTATAAACTGTTTCCTTTCCTGAAATTCTCAAAGCATTACTCTTTATGACCAAGCCCTTTATAAATGATTTAGCTGTTGAAAACTGTGTTCTACAAAGTGATTTTTATAGTATATAATGTGAACAAGTACGCAAACGGCAAGAAACTGGCACAGGACAGAGCCAAGTCCTGCGGACAGCTTCCAAGAAAAAGCAGCAGAACACCATAAAGAGCAGCAGGTGCTGTCCGGCATACAGTGGTGAGGGATCATGGGGGCTGCAATGGTGGGAAGTCCTGTGTGTGCCTTGAGAAAGAAGGATACAGGGCCAACACTTTATGTGAGATAGATAGGCAGTCATGTCCTCCAGGTAACACATCCACATGAAGGGATGTCAGCTCCTCTCTGGAAAATATTTTATAATAGAATGCAAAAGACTCCACATTTGTTTGATTTTAATAACTGTTACAGTTTCCAGTTTTTGGACAGCAGTGTGTGTGTAAAAAATGTATAATCGTCTGGTTAAACATGCATGACACTGCATACAAATACTGTACATTAAACCTAATCCAATCTGAATTTTATTTATTCCTTTTTATGGAAAACTGTATCCTTCTGCAGTTTACATAGCCATTCAATCAGCATAGGGATATCATGCAAACAGGTGGACATAAATAAAATAAACCTGAAAGCAGGACTTAAATTATGTTTGCAAATGTATTAGTAAAAATGAACAAATGTCTGTGTGAAGCCTGCATGTTCTTCTCACTTCTGTGTGGACGGGTACTTTAGTTTTCCTGTGACATCTCAAAGTTTATGAAGTTGTTTGGCTCTGTGAGATGTCTGCAGGTGAGCCCTGCAATGGAGTAGCGCTCTGTCCAGGTCTGGTTCTTGCATTGTGCCCAATGTTGCTGGGTTTGACTGCTTTAACTTTGGGAATGATGTTAATGGAGTGAGTTCTGAAATTATGAGCTGTGAGGAGGGACTGAAGGAGGTGCCATGACTGAAGTGTTTCAGATTATGAAAGGCATCAGTACAGGTGGATCCTGGTTGTTATTTAAAAATGAGTTTAGTAAGATCACGGGGACATGTTAGAAACGCGTACATTTTGAAGAGATATTACCAAGCTTTTGTTTTTTTTTTTAAAACAGACCAACATAGACATTTGAATTAAATTACCAAGCAGTGTGGTAGAGAGCAGGACTTTCAAAATGTGACTTAATTAGTTTGGAAAATTTGGGTGGCTAGAATTGTTGAGCTGAATGGCATGTTCTCATCAAAACTGTCCCAATGTTCTAGTGCTCAGAATGGGTTTGTGGGGAGCGGGAGTCTGTGTTTGTAGTACCCGCCTCAAAGCACCAGCTGGCTCAGGACAAGACAGTGGGTAAAAAATAAAATAACACCATTTTGCTTTAAAACCTGCAGCACAGCTCTTGTTAGGTGACCAGCGTTAAGTGAGAGAGGGCTGTTGTAAGCACTGATAAATGGTTCATGCCCTAGGAGTTTGCTTTGAATCTGCAAAAATAAAACTTGTCTCCTTATCTTTTTATCCATTTCAATCCCTTTATCTTCAGCCCTGTTCCCAGAGGTAAGCTTCTCAAATCTTACAGCTGACGTATATAATCTGCTCATAATAAGAAATTCTATATACAGTATACTAAGAATTGACTGATACCTACAGGTTTTCGCTCGGAGAATTCGCCAGATTTGGAAAATGATCCTTTAAAGACTAGAAACAATCTATTAACTATTGCTTTTACTGCATGTCACATTGCCCGTGCTACCTGACTAAAGACTATGTCACATTAGATGACTCTTTCACCAATTTTCAGTCACAGCCTTCACTTTCATAATCTTAGCCATTCGGGGTGAGTCGGCGGTGTGCTCCCGTGAAGCTGATCAACTAATGTGACGCCCCTAACTGCTAAGACCAGCTAGTCTGTGATAAAGTCAAACAGGCGTGGTCAGGGGGCGGGCTCTTTATGTGCCAGAGTCGAGCACCAATGAGCATTCAGCCAGAAATACAAAGCATGGAAAGTAGTGATGAGGAATAAAGAACACACAAATAGATGAGAAGCTTGTCTGTCTGATGCCTTGTTTTTATGTACAAAATCAGAATGAAAAAAGGACCCAGATTGTGGCCAAACACACCACAGCTATTAACCCTTTATATAGCGCCAGGTCCATCTGAACTAGTGTGGTGCTGTGGTGTCACTCGTTGCATGGCTGCACTCGGGTCCTAACCTGGGGTCCTGAGTTGGTTTATCATGTGAAGGGTGCGGCAATGTGCTGTATCAGCGCATGCTCCTAACCTCCTCCTCCTCCTCCTCCTCTGTCGGGCAGCATGGGGGCTGTGGACCTCACAAACAGAAGAGAAGCTTGTCTGCCTAGGTGTCTCATATTTTACATACTATAACAAAATGGAAACATTAAATGAAGGGAAAACAACGCTGCTGAACTCACTGCAGCTGCTAACACTTTATACAGCGCCATCCATGTCAGGCTGCACACTTTTGGTGATCAGAAAAAAAGGGCAAGCAGAACCGTACTGGAAGATCAGCACTCGGCCAGTAATTTGACATGGTGCACCCAATAAGATCAGCAGCTGCTATCAGTAAATCTGACATACTCTGACAAAAAGTTGTGCATTGTGACATCAGCTTATATCGCGTTGAAATCTGAGTAATCACTGTGCACCCTCCATTGTAATGTATTTTGTAATGCATGTAGTAATAAAATTCATTGCATTTGTCAGTCTAACAGACATTTGCAGAAAAAAATGCATTATTACAAATGTCTGTGATGTGCCATATGTTGGAATGACAAATGCAATGCATATGTCTTTTACATGCTATTTGTTATGGGATTTGCAAAAACAGTGTTAATGTTAATGTCTGTGATGTGCTTGCTACCTGATGGAATGACAAAAGAAATACATTACTACAAGTGTTTGACATGCACCATCTGTTGGAATAACAAATGCATTGCATATGTCTCTGTTATATGCCATTTGGTAATGAGATGTATAAAAGCAGTGTTAATGTTTGTGATGTGCCACCTGTTGGAATGACAGAGACATAGCAACGAGATGGAAACCCAGATACACAAACACACAGACACTTATCGTTTTAAAGTGGATTGTTCAGAAAATAGCCATCCATCCATCCATTTTCTAACCCGCTGAATCCGAATACAGGGTCATGGGGGTCTGCTGGAGCCAATCCCAGCCAACACAGGGCAGGAGGCAGGAACCAATCCCGGGCAGGGTGCCAACCCACCGCAGGACACACACAAACACACCCACACACCAAGCACACACTAGGGCCAATTTAGAATCATCAATCCACCGAACCTGCATGTCTTTGGATTGTGGGAGGAAACCGGAGCACCCGGAGGAAACCCACGCAGACACGGGGAGAACATGCAAACTCCATGCAGGGAGAACCCAGGAAGCGAACCCGGGTCTCCTAACTGCGAGGCAGCAGCGCTACCACTGCCCCACTCGTTCAGAAAATAGCAATGCAGAGAATTCACTCAAGCTCCATATGCGCAAAGCATACAATTATACAACTCAAAATTATATATCGAGCACATCTGTCTCGACTAAAACTCTCCAAAATATTTCCAGGGCATGATCCAACCTGCGAACGTTGCAACCAAGCCCCAGCCTCACTGGGTCACATGTTCGGGGCCTGCACCAAATTAACATCATTCTGGACAAAACTTTTTAATTACAATTTCAATTACATTCTACCTTTCAAACAGCCTTGGACTCACAAGCCCTGCTAACCCATTAACAGCTGTGTTTGGGGTTCTTCCAGAGGGGCTTAAAGTGGAGAAGGACAAACAAATTGTGATTGCATTCACTACACTGTTGGCACGCAGACTTATTCTGCTAAACTGGAAGAACCCAACCTCTCCTCTTTTAAGTCAGTGGGAAACTGATGTGTTATATTATTTAAAATTGGAAAAAATCAAATACTCAATTAGAGGATCTGTGCAGACTTTTTTCAAAATATGGCAGGATCTAATCAGTAATATTTTAGAATAAGCTCTTAAAGCACAGAGGAAGCAATTATTTCTGTATTTCTTTTTCTTCTCCATTCATCTCTATTGGCTTATCAAACTTATCAATTTAGGTGTGTTTACAAGCCTTAAGTTTTACTCCGTTGGCCATGCTGTCTCTCTCGGGGTGGGGGTCGACTTGTTCTCAATCTTACTTTTTGTAAAAATTGATTGATTTGTATGGAATGATTGCAATAAAATTAAAATTCCAAAAAGTTGGTCCATGTGAGGAAAAATAATGTAATGAATTGTAGTTTGATTTAAATGCAAACTTCACAGTTGACACGACAGGTAATGAAACCTGCAATGTGTTTTATGCTGTCATAAAAATATTCAAAAAGTTAAAAGACATCATACTGCATGGAGTAAGAACAGGTAATGACAGTACATGTTAATCTGTGGCCAACCATAACAGCAAGGTTTAACCTCCATTAATAACTGTTTTTAAGTAATGCAAGCATTTCATCTGTCACTGGCTTACCGAATTTTTTTTTTTTTTTGGATGCTACACACCAGGGCAAAACATGAGAGAAAAACAAGCCAAACCAGTGGCCCATGACCGACTGCACTAGCAGGCCCAGTGAAGACTGAGTAGTTTGGGGGTATAAAAATGTCAGTCGTGATTTCCAGTTCACTCATTATTGACCTCAAACGCTTGTCTTGTAACACAAGGCAAGATGTAATTTTCCAGGGTGTTGAGCTAATGATTGGCCACTCACTCTGGGTTCAGCTTTACAATGCACACAATTGATTTAAACCATTTTCACATAAAAACACATGTATTGTTCTCTAGGTGCTTCGGCCATCCGGGACATGCAGGTGGTGGGAGTGACAGAACAAAATGAAGAGGACAGGAAGAGATGGGAACAGATGATCCTCTGTGGAGACCCCTTGTAGGAACAGCCAAAAGAAGAAGAAAAAGACTCCAGCCATCCTTCCACATCCCATAGACATATGCATTGGGTTAAATGGAGATTCTAAATTGGCCCCCTGTGAGTGTTACTGTGTGTGTGTGGGTGGGTGTTTTGATTCCAGCCTTGTGACCACTTTTTCTGGAATAGGCTGACCCCTGTGACACTAAACTGGCCAGATTGGGTACAATAAATGAGTAAATGAAAAATTGGCTTTACTTAATCTTAACTAGCACACCAGCTTTTAAAGAATTTCATTTAAGGAGTAGCACAATTGTAAGACATTTTATATGATG